>NC_056735.1:224200092-224370092 GCF_019279795.1 Protopterus annectens | reverse complement strand
TGACTCTAAGCAGTAGAGTGCAAGTGGTATCTTACAGCTACCTCTCCAATGGCATGGCTGGCCATTTTTTGGATAGCTGCTCATCCCTATACAATCATTCCATACCAGCTTCCCAAGCTGTTGTCTCCCATAGGGCCTGCTGATGTCATCTACTATAAGTCCACCTGCATTCTTTTGCAAGTCAGACTTGCTGCATGGCACATGCATTAAAGATTGTGTTCTGTGGTCTGTACACATAGATAGGTAGAGGTTCTGTTCTCACTGTAGTCAGTTATGTGAGTGAGCTGTAACTTGATATTACAGACAACATTTTACACCAGTAGGTGGGACACATATCTCGTCCACAACAGACACTGTTGATGTCGTTATCAGCTATAAAGAGTTGTCAGACACAATGTAAGACAGATTTGTGCCATGGCATGTCTGTTACATTCAGTAATCTGTACTCTGTGTACCTAGATAGGTAGGGGCTCTAGACTCATTGCTGTCAACTGTGTGTGTGAGTCAGCTGTAACTTGATATTGCAGACAGAATTTTACACCAGCAGGTAGGACACTGTTATTCCCAAGTGCTCTCTGATGGCTTGATAAGAAAGCCCTATGGGGTGTCTTGCAGATGCATATTTCTGATGAGCTACATGCAACACAGAGCATGATACTGTACTGTTCTGATAAGATTATACTACAGTGCTGTCAGACAATCCAGAGATCTGAATGTGATGGCCTGACTTATATGTACATTATGTTTGTACTGAATAATCATTAAGAAGAACAGTTAGAAAGTAATGAGACACATTGCAGTTGTTAACTTCACAACCCTTACAAGAGAATACACTATAAAGCAGTAAAATGGTGATGCTATCCATTATACAACTTGGCAAGGCAAATATAAATCACAGGTGCAATTAACATTTAAACAGCACAAATGTAGATTTACTAAGCAATAATGTAGCTAAGCACCCTGTGCAACAGACAAAAAACATTAGTTTCCTTGAATCCAAAAGAGAGAGATCATGGAAATGGTGCAGTTTCCATCACTTGCACAGGGTGTTGTGTGTGTGTGTGTGGGGGCAGGAGGCCTAGGCTGACAACAAAGGTTGTTGAGTGTGTGTGTGTGTGTGTGTGTGTGAGTAAGAGCAGGGAATCAGGCAGACTGAACCATGTAACTGCTATGTGTGTGTGTGTGTCTGTAGGGGTGGGGTCCCCTATGTGAAAGTGGTGTGTGACAGTGTGCATGAACACAGCCAAGCTCAATGCTAGCTCTGTCTCAGTATGTTGGACAGGTAAGAGCTGTGCATGGTAGAGTTGTCAGTTCATCATTGTTGCCCCTAATCATGGGACCTGGCTCTGCCAGGAGATGCACTGGCACCTCCACACCCAAGGTCAGATGCAATGCTACTACCTGAATGTGCCTGTTGCCTACTGGAAGAGCTCCCTTCATGGGAATGGCCAGGACCATGACCCCATTGTCTGCCATGTCTGGGTGTGGACAGCATACTCTTTGATGTTGCAGGGGAAGTAATGCCACTACAGGAGCATGATTGGGCATGGCCATGTTGGCTAGCAGCAGATGGTGTAGCTGACGTATGGCCAAGTTGATGACATTCCCCTCCTAGCAGACATGTCATCACAGGCACTGCATGATCTATGATATAAACCCCTCATTCCATCACAGACACTCCATGTTCCAACATGTCATTCATCCTGTCCATTGAATTGTCTACACAGTGGAGACAATCACAGATGTCATACAGTGCCACATCTAGAACCCTGAGCATTTGTCTGTAGAGCCTTTCAGAACATGCCTATACCTCCATGACAGCCGTAAACATCTTTTGAGTGATACAGGAAGAGACACCTGCACCAGGTGGAGGAGGGACAGCAAGCCTCTTGTGTGACACTTTGCCAACACTTTGGCTATGGACAGATTCAACAGGCACTGAAGCCACAGTAGCCATACTCCCCTGGTCAATGTCCTCATCCTCAACCTTTCCAATATCTCTGGCCTCAGTGGACTGGGTAGGCATAGGCCTACTGACTGTGTCCAGGGAAAATGAAGGGGTTACTGGATGTCAACCTTTGTGCCAGATTCAACCTCTGCACCTCACAACTGTGCCTCAGTTTGACCACCATCATCATCAGTATCTGTTGAGACACTGACATTGGGTGTCAGTGTCCATACTCTCACTGTCATGCTCACCTGTGATAAAAAGGGAGAAACACAAGAATACATTAATACTCACACTACCATGCTGCAATATATGCTACAAAGATGTACACTGCTGTCACTATTACAGACAGTACAGAAATACACAAAACAGGCCTGAGAGGACACATTATGAGATATCCTGACATTTATCTACAGTACTGACATAAATGTATTAGGCCTAACATCTGCAGGAAACCTGCATCTCTGTATTCTTGATGGTCCTGAAATACATAAAGGAAGAGGTAATGGCAACATCATTTCATTTAACAGTAAAACAGGGGGTAATACATTTACAACTCTATATCTGCAGTACCTCAAATGTCAACAAGAATGTGGCTGACAACTTGAAATCAAGCTTATAACTACAGCAATCCTAATTCCACTCACCCAGCAAACAACTGACACAGACATATACATTACTGAAGTTAATGCACTATGCCACAGTATTCTAATTATCATCTAATGAAGCATCCAAAACATAATGTACCATGGATTGCAGGGAGCTGTCCTGGGTGGCAATGTTCACCAAGAATTCCCCAATGACAGTGAGAGGGGGTTCTGTAGCAGGGCCTCCACTTGTCACTTGATGATTGTGCGCCACTGCAGCTGCATGCCTACATGCAGCAGTTACCATGTCTGTTGCTCTGTGATGCACCTATTCATATGTGTGATTGTGTCACCCAACGGTGTTAAGTTTGGCCACTAATTCATCCCAGAAGGCTGTACACTCAGCCATATCGGCCTGCCCCCTAGACAGCAGCACAGCAGCATGTTGCCTTAAGGCATCAATTATCAGATTAATCTCTGCATCTGTAAAACGGGGCCTGTGACGAGCGGACATATTGTATCCTACAAGACAAAAGAATTCATGAGGATCACATGACTACAAATTAACTCTTTATAGATAAAGCAGTAAAGGAAGGCTGTCAGTATTCCACCTGGATAAACATGAACAAGTCTGCATATTTCTAAAAATAACAAGAGAATGCAAAACAGGGAGACTAACAAGAGAAGTGCCATTAGAGAAAGTATAATATGCTCACCCACCCAAAATAACAGTAGAGTCTAGTTAGTGCCATAGCACTAACTCATCTTTGTTCCCTCCTCAAACAAAATGACAGGCTAAGGACCCATTTCGCTAACATCTTTGAAATGTTAAAAGTGCTATCAAAGGACCTGTCTGTGTAATGTGTACATATTTATAACACAGCATTCCCTTTTCAGGTCTTCTCAATGGTGTACCTGTGAAATGGTTTGACAACCAAGGCCATGCCATCATTACCCTTCTAAGCAATGCATACAGATTAAAGTGTGAAAGTCATTATTTCATATTTGTCAACAGACCACGATGCTTTTCCAGAGATGGCCTGCACCTGTTACCCCTGGGATTCCATATACTGGCTAAGGTTCTTACCACCCCTATAGTGCCTTTTTTAGGCAAGGTTCAAATGACAAATTCACTGCCATAACAGGAACAGCCAAGCAAAAACTGAGGGTGATGCTACTCAATGCTAGAAGTCTAAATCTCAAAATGCACTCACTCGAGGCACTCCTTAAAACAGAGAACATCGATATCTGTGCAGTGACTGAGACCTGGTTCAAGGCTCCAGAGACCACCCCTACACTACCAGGCTATAACTCATACCACACGTTTTGGCCATGTAACCTGGACCGGAACACCAAAGGCGGAGGTGTGTCCATATTCATTAAGGATATCCACACCTCCAGGCTAGTTGCTCACCATAGTGCAGCCAAGGTTATCAAAGTGCAACTAATTCTGGGCAAAACTGCAATCCAAATTGTAGCTTGCTACAGATCACCCACCATGTCCCATGATTCCCACTCCTTTTTTCTTGATGTACTGGAAAACATTAGGGTTCAACCAAACACCCTAATAATGGGCGATTTCAACTACCCCACCATTAACTGGGAAAACTACTCATGTACCAACTCCTTCGCTCAACGCTTTCTGGAATTCATAAACTCCAATGCCCTGGATCAACTTTACCACACCCCCACCAGGGACAACAATATTCTAGATAGAGTCATTACCAATATGAGTGACCGGTGTTCCACACCTGAAGTCAACGCCTCATTGGTCCGATCTGACCATAAGCTAATTACCCTAGATATCCACATCCTGCCTCCACCCCCCATTAAGGAAACCATGGTAAAAAATTTCTCCAAAGCCAACTTCATGCTTCTTAAGACAGAAGTGGTGAACTTCATGACACCCATGCAGATGGGTAATACAGTTACAACTACTGAATCCTAAACAATTGCACTTTATAAGCACTTACATGAGTGCATGGATCGTGCTATCCCAAACAGAACCAAGACGCTATCCTCCAAAAAAAGGAAGCCAATCTGATGGTCCCCTGCCATAAACAAACTGTACAACAGAAGTAAGAAACTCTTGCAAAAGAGAGTAAAATCCCATGAGTGGAGGAGCTCCCTGGTCATCCTCAGTAAGAAGCTGCGATCCCTGATAAAATCCTCCAAAGCTAGTTACGAAAACAAAATTGCCACTGATTCTAAAGACAACCACAAAGCATTCTATAGCTATGTCAAGAATCTTAATGGCAACACTCAGATCTGCTCTGAGTTACAGCACAATGGCACTAAATATACAGACCCAACTGATATTGCCAACATCCTGGCAGATAAGTTCAGTGCTAACTTTACCCCCTCTCACCCCCTAAAGAGCCCATCTCTGTACCGGAAGAATGCAAAGTTCCTGTAATCACGGCTGAACAGGTAAAAACCACAGTCTCCAAAGCCAAGAACACAGCATCCATGGGACTCGACAACATACCAGGCTGCATTCTACATGAACTACAGAACGAACTGGCACCCCACCTAAGTACCATATTCAAGCATAGCCTCACCTCAGGCTTTGTGCCTGCTGAATGGCGTACAACAACGGTTATCCCACTCCACAAGGGGGAAGCCGCCACGGACCCTGGGAACTACCGCCCCATTAGTCTGACAAGCCTGGTCTGCAAGGCCATGAAACGTATCACCATGGAACTTATAAACAAATACATTGGTAATCTTCAAACTCTGGATCCCACCCAGTTCGGGTTTGTAAATGGCAGATCATGTCTTCTAAACCTGATAGACTTCTTTGAAGTAGTCACCAAAGCCATAGACAAGGGTAAAGTGGTTCACACAGCCTATCTAGATCTTGCCAAGGCTTTCAGCACCATACCCCACTCTGGAATTATAGATAAACTCACTAAACTAGGTATAAATCACTATGACACAAGATGGGTTGCCAACTGGCTCACTGACAGAACCCACACTGTGAAAGTAGCAGACTCCAAATCCAACTTCAGACCAGTGACAAGTGGAGTATCACAGGGTTCAGTCCTGGGTCCTCTCCTGTTTGGTATCTACTTCTCTGAAGTACAGGCTAACACAAAAGGTCTTTGGCTAATGAAGTTCGCAGATGACTGCAAACTAGGAGCCATAATTGAAACTCCTAACGATGTGAACATCCTACAAAAGGGCCTCACTGAGATAGATGCCTGGTGTCAAAGCCATGGCCTCAAGTTCAATGCCAAAAAGTGCATTGTCATCCCCTTTGGTAAAAACTCTGTACCCATGAACTACAACATAGGCGGTAGTATACTTAACACCGAAAGTGTGATAAGAGACCTTGGGACACAGGTGGACAGTAGTTTCTCCTTTGATAATCACATCAGCACAGTAGTCAGGAAATCCTTCTACATGGCACACCTCATCACAAAAAGTTTCTCATCCAGAAAAAAAGAGGTCATTGTTCCCCTCTACTCATTACTCATTAGACCCATTATAGAGTACAACACCCCTTTTGGTATGTACCTCACAAGACATCTACAACAACTGGAAAGGCCACAGAAATACCTCACAAAGAGGATTACCGGCCTCAAACAGATGCCCTACGCAGACTGTCTCTAAAAACTCCAGCTTTACTCCGTCGCATATCGCCTACTCAGAGGTGATCTCTGCCTAACATACAAAGCTATGTCAAACCCAGAGCTGTTGGACATGCTCCACTTAAAGAAATCCCAATCCCTCTGAGCTACATGCTCTAGGGACCTAAACCTTGTCACCACAACAAACAGAACATGCCGGAGGGATAGATTCCTGTCCCAGAGACTTCCCGTACTCTGGAATAAACTACCTATCTATATCAAACAAAGCTTTTCATTGGCACTCTTCAAGAAAAATCTTGATGATTGGATGGGAAATAGGAAATTCACCCCAGGGATCACCGCTGTGGCTCTGCTCGACAGTGGCACAGGAAAATAATTATCTTGGGTGGCAAAAGCCAGGGTACCTTTTTGACTAGGCCTCAGGGCCGATAGCCTAGTACCTACCTATGAACCCATGAACCTATGAACTCCATTCCAGCATATGTATTATTTAGGTAACAAAATGGGAACATACCTGCTGGAGTACAATACTCTTCTGTAGAGAAAAACTGCGAAGAAATATGGTTGTCTTAGTGAGTTGTACAATGTACTAACTCTCCTCAACATCAGTTTAGCCAACTACACATTTGCCTTTTTATAATGGAATACATTATTAATGAATTGCATCTGTCTTAGTCTGTGATCCAGAAATGCTAATTATTGCATAAGCAAGTGAATTGCATGCTAGTCAATCTTGTGAGGCTTTTCAACAAGATATAAAGCATCCATGCAGACTCCAACCCATTTTTTCCTAGGGATGTCACAAAGTGTGGAGTACAGACATAGCATTTATAAGGTAAGACCTGAACATGTACTGTAATGCATAAGGCTATTATGGCATGTACTTGTATTTCATCATGTGGTACATTAAGCAGGTAAAAGGTGGGATATGTGTACATAAAGTCAAGTAATATGTGACAGCAGAGACTTATTTCACTTGTATGTGTCCATTAGAAAGTAGTAGTCATCAGCCATGTGAGATTTACATATTCATAACTCTCCAAAGTACTGGTGATTAATGCATGACCTCAGTTTAGCATCATATATTTGTAATGGAATATCTTTACATAGAGAACTTGTGCCATAACCTGACCTCAGCTTTGCCCACCCCCCTCAAAGGAATAGTGTACCCTTGCATGTGCCATAACAGGAATTCAGCTTTGCTCCCACCACCAATAGAGCGGTGTATGGTTGTTTGTGTCATCCAACCTGGACTTCATTTGCTGACAACTGCATATCATACTATTCCCAGTTACAATACACACACAATGTAAGGTTAATGAAATACAGTAACTTTCACACTGCATATCTCTGAATACTGATCAGAACTGCTGAATGGCGAAGCAACACAGATTGGTATAACGGCAAGCAATAGTCCTAACAGGTTATGTGATCACTATGTGCAGTACATCCAAATATGTATCATATAATACATGTATAAATAACAGCTGATGGCTTGATATCAGTTAAAATACATTATGGAAGATTGTTGTGTGATGGATAACTTAAAGTTGTTTGCTGCCAAGCTGTTTGTGTGGCCAACAGGGATAAGACACCCGTTCTGTTTTCTGAAGGTGCATTGGAGTGAGATTGGAAATTCAGACCTCTGCAGACATACCTCCTATGTAGTAATATAGCAATAACCCATGCCTGGGTGTGGGTAATACTGGATTTACCCATGGTTGGTGTGGTTTGGTCATGAAGGTGAAGCCCAAGTGGCCAAACAAAGCCAACCATGGGTAAATCCAGCATTACCCACACCCAGGCATGGGTTATTGCTATTATACAATGACATTATTTAAGAAAAAAAAAAAAATACTTTTCTTAAATAATGGCATTGTATAATGCCTCCTTGCTGCCCTTCCGCAGCTGTCTGGTATTCTGCGGCAGTTCTGATGTACTGTGCATGCGTATGCCTATGCAGTACATCAGAGCTGTGGGCAAAAGCAACAGAGAAAGCAAGATCTCCATTGCTTTTTACAAACTGTTTCGCTATGTTAAACCCATTTAACATAGAAAGCAAGATCTTTGTTGCTTTTTACAAACTGTTTTGCTATGTTAAATGGGTTTAACATAGCGAGACAGCTTTAAAAAAAAGCAACAGAGAATCTCCGTTGCTTATTTTAGAGCTGTCTCGCTATGTTTAACCCATTTAACATATCGAGACAGTTTTGAAAAAAAGCAACAGAGAAAGCAAGATCCCCGTTGCTTTTTACAAACTGTTTCACTATAACAGGTTTAACATAGCGAGACAGCTTTAAAAAAGCAACGGAGAAGATCCATTGCTTTTTATAAAGCTGTCTTGCTATGTTAAACTTGTTTAACATAGCGAGACAGTGTTGCTGTAAGAGTATAGTAATGGAAAAAGTCTGGACACCGGACCATTTTCCATTACTATAACTCGGATTTACAACGTGCACGCTGACCAATCAGTGTGCACGTTTTTGAATATTAATGGGGGGGTCGTTGTATAATGAACTGTATTTCGCCTTTTTTCTTCCTCCTTCTGTTTTACTTTAGTGGGTGATGAGGGTGCATTGTTTGCATGATGAGCAGCTTAGCACAAACATGTTTGGCTATACTAATCAGTTTTGTGTATAGAGCAGCATTGGACAAAATGGATGGCTGGACCACCTAGGTAGCAGATAGGACTTAGACAGCCAAAAATAGAAGTTGGATGTTTTGTAATAATGCAATTATGCATTGTGCAACCCTAAGTGCTGTTGCACTGTGGTTAACAGTGAGAACTTAACAATGAATACTAACTTAGGGGATCTTATGTCACATACTCTATGGCAGCAGCTGTTAAGTCCAAGTCTGAAGTCTAGATGATACTGGGTTACGTACAAGGTTACAGTCTTTGTGTTACTGTTGTGACATTCCAGTATTTAGCAATGAACTGACACAAGGAAAGGATTTCCCAACTTTCCTGTGGTAATAGCTGTCAGTGCAGGACTAACACCCGTATGGTCCAGAATTCAAATGCAGTGTATGTCATTCAATTTTAATGTTGTACCAATTCACATTAGAGTCACTCTCACTTATAGCAGGTGACCTACTATAGCTTAAATAATATTTATATGACTTAGGGCTGACACAGTAATATTGTGTCCGTTATGTAATTATTTATTAATCTATGTATTGTCTAGTTAATATCAAAAGTATGACTGTAGGTATAATGTGTAGTATTGTTCAGGCATGTACATTCTTGCTATGTGGCTTGGCATGGCCTTCCCATTGGACCAACACATTTATAGAATTGCCTGTATCTCAAATAGCATAGAAATTGCATTAGTTACCAAACTTCTGAATCACTTACCATCACGCAAACATGTTGCACTCTTTGCACCCTGTTTGCACAACTGTAAGTGATGCTCAGCTTTTTCAAATGTTGCCAAATCTAAAAATATGCCCTCTGAGTAAACGTGATATGTGCAATTGGCAGGAGAATGTCATTCTACACTGGGCTTGCTCTGTGACAGATGTGGAAGGTGTTTCTGGAGAGGGTTTGAGATTTAGGTCTCAAAGATGAGGTGTCCAGGAGTCTAGAGTGTTTGTTGTACTCTTAGTGAATGACCATGTCCCATGGCTCTTACAGAGGCAATATCATGCCTCACAATCAAGGACAGAGGTATGGAATAGTCTGACCCAGGCTCTGATCAGTGTTACTGGTGAACAGTGTAGGCACCACTACCAAGACCTCAGGATGAGGAGGAGGGATACCCTCAACTATTGGATTGAAGAATGTCGGTCTTGTGGCACCCATCAGATGTAAGCATGACTTTCAGACATTACTTGTAATAGTTTAAAGCTGCATATACTCAGGCTTTGTATTCATAATGGTATTCTGTTCTGTTTTTTCAATAGCTGAGGCAGCTCATGATCTGAATGTTAGAGCCCATGAAATTCGATTGGCATAGATGCGAGCAACATGTGGTATGTATCACAACAGTATTGTTATTGCAGAATTAAATATTAAAGACTGCTTTGTAATGCCTCTTAACTGGACAGGTTTTGCAGAATGTTCAGATTGTTGCCTCATAATTTTAGTTTGCTTTTCATAAAATCTTAGCCAAAACATTGAGGACTGCAGTCAGAAAATGACATTTGTATCTCATATTTCATATGTTTGAGAACATCTGTGTTACTGTAAAGCATTTTATTATACCACTTTTCTAGGTTTGTAGAATATGTAAAATGTGTTGCTATTTGTGTGTCTTTGTAGCCCCAGTATTTATTGCTATGTCTACATTTTTGGCTGTAAGAAGTTGTGAGGTACAGGCCAAGTTAGTACATCATGCAGTAATACCTGTCAATTGTATAGATTTCCACAAATTGTCCAGTCTTTGTATAGTTACAGATATAATTGTGGTCTTCAGTCAAATAAATGCATAAGGGTTGAGGACTGGCATCATTAACTATTGTCAGATGTGTGAGAGTCAGACCCCAGACCCTTTAGAAGAGTCATACAAGTGCAAAACCTGTTATTGTATCATCTTAACAAGTTTGTAAGAGCAAGTATGTAAGACTCATCCCTATTTTTCAGACCTTGGCCCCCTATTATGTATGACTTTGTCCACATTTACTGTTGTAAGAGGCCTATAAAGACAGTACTATACAACAGAGCATACATCTCACAACTGTAAAAGGAAAGCATGCAGTACCCTGTAGAAGCACAAAACACTACAGTAGTAGAAAGTAGTCAGCAGTTGTGGGTTCAAGCACCACAATTACCAAATTAACATGTAGTGTTATGTTTTCATCGTTACTGCACTGTAACTGCAGACCTTTCTAGCAGTGGCAGAAATGACCTGCTGGAAAATTTAATGAATAGAATTGGAGCCTACATATGGGCAATATATGCACCCATCAAGGATTGCTGGCTGAAATCTGTACTATAGTGTGCATCTGTTATCAAATAGGTATTCAGAAATATTATAAAAAGTCTGTTTACAGCTTGTACTGTTTATAGTAAAGGTAACATAATAGAGTGAAATAATTGTATCAGTGCTTTGTATGTCACTTATGATATTGTTGATGTTCTCCATTTTTTCTCTCCCCCTTATGTTCTTTTTAGTTTTCCTTTTTTTCCGCATCACAGTGGGGTATGCGTGTCCCATGGGAGCTACCTGCTCTCACTCCACTGGCTATGGCACCATGTCCAGGCATGGCAGTGACACACCTAGTAGCATTCCCCTCTGCTGTCCCTTCACTACTTGGGCCCTCAGGCAGTTCTGCCCTACAAGAGAAGCCAATGGTTCTCTCTAGGTACTGTGGCAGAGGTGATTTTATCACCGGTGATGAACTTCCAAAAACGAAAAACTGAAAAACGAACTGTAGAAATCACAAAAAAAACCAGCCAGAATGCAAACAAAACTCTTATTTAATGAAATACAGTGAAGCACTTTTCATTTGTAAAATAACAAACTTCGTTAGACTAAAACAGTGTTAAACCATAACTGTACTTCTTAAGTAGCATTTTATGTCAGCCCTACACTAGAAAGGGAATGATGTCATGAACAAAATTTTAAATTTTAAAAAAATATAAAGTATATATATATATATATATATATATATATATATATATATATATATATATAAAACACACATACATAAAATACATTAACTAAATTCCTTCATTAATAAATAATCTAAAGACATTCTAATTGATTATTATTATTAATTAAAATATTTCTTGTTATAGAAAAAAAAAAACATATATATATATATATATATATATATATATATATATATATATATATATATATATATATATATATATATATATACACATATATAGACATGTAAATATACTTATTAAATCACTACCCTAACACAGGTCAGCAATAATTAAAACCAGCTTAGAAATTATCTCACCTAAGTAATGCTTTTAGCCTGAGCATACTATTGATTGCACAGTAGTCATTCAAACCTGGCCATACATAAGAATGCAGTTTAAGTTGCCAGATTAATTCTGCTCTTTCTAAATGCAGCATCCATGCCCCCCCCCCCCCTAAATTTCTCATGACCTGTTGGATATCACAAAATTCAAATCTATGTTCACTATACTCCTGTATGTGTTTTGCAAGTGCATTTGTTAAATTCATCTCTCTAATGGCATATAGGTGCTTATATGCTTTCTTTTAGGGTTCTAGTAGTCGTCTCTATATAATAAGCTGGACAGTCCTACAAGAAGATCACCAGTATTAAACATATTTTGGAGAGTAAGAACAATCAGGTGGTTTTGAGCTTGTTGACCTGTTCTGTTGGGAAGTTTTTCTTGTGGTAGATGTAAAACAGTGTAGGTTTATTAGTAATGTGTCTAGCATTGACTTTAAATCTGGGAAGAAGGTTTCTGGCTAGGGGCCGTTACACTTGTAACACTACTAATGTAGTGTATTGCGCTACATGTGACACATGCCAGAAGTTTTATGTTGGCAAAACCATTAGAGCTTTAAACAGAAGGATTTATGAGCACTGTTTAGCCATAAGAAAAAAGATGGTAATAATGCCTTGGCAGTTCATGCTGCAGAATGTGCACTTTTTAAGAAATTTTCTTTTTTTGTCTTGGAAAGAGTGAATTCAGATCTGTTTTCTGGTGACTACAAGACTTTCCTAGAGTGCAGAGAAAGTTTGTGGCAAATTGTTTTGATTGCTGACAAATCTCCAGGCCTTAATGGTACTATCAATATGAAGATGGCCAGAAACAGGTAGCTGATTATCACTATTACTAACATTATGTGTGTGTGTCTTTCGGCTTTTCCGGTTCCGGGGTCGCTCCGCAGGAGCGTTCTTTATGAATGGCAGTGCTGTTTACATGCTGGCATGCAACCTTCAACGTTCGCGGCTTCCATTCACGCATATGTCGCCACACAGTAGACGACTGCGCCGGAACGGGAACTCCGGTCCATAATGTGGTAGTTTTAGTTGCTGGCTTGCGGGCGGCACAACAACCTTCAAAAGGCAGCCCATTCACGCGTAATAGTCACAGATAAGCGCTTTAACTGAGAATCGAACGGGCAACGTCTAACTGTGAGGTGACAACGCTACCGCAGCACCACCACCGCAGTACTATTACTAACATTATACTATACTATATTACAGTGCAGTTACAAAAATTTATACATATATATATATATATATATATATATATATATATATATATATATATGTAAATATACATATTTTTTATATGTTACAGTATTTTAATTTTATGCATATTTATATTGTAATTGTTATTACATTAGAGTATTATATTTTATTATACTTTTTTGTATTTGTACACATTTATATACATTCAGTATTTATACATGATGATTTCTTTAAGAATGTCATGTGACTTAATTGATAACCATTTATAAAGGATTTTGAATGAAAAAAATTTGTTCTGATGAAGCTCATGTGAATAAAAGTGAGTGAAAACACTTAACTAACTATCGTTTGCAGTCCTGTTTGGATTTATTGTCTTCAGCTGGATTCTTGGTGTCGATTTTTTTACTTGTCCCTAACTAACTTAGAATTTTTCTTGCACTTTAAATCAGCAATATTTTCTATACTTGAATATATTCATTGGTGTTCATATTTATATCTATCATATTCACCATCATCTTGCAATTGTAACTCAAGCTTATTACAGTCAGTTATAAGAATTTCAATATCCTTACAATTAAATTTTATCAAAAGCTCAAGCAGTTCTAGGCCATGTCTGTCAAACATGGCAATAAGTTCATTATGCAAAGATGATTTATCAATTAATCCTGCTGGATAATGCCATGTTTTTAGACCTCTAGGTACAATTTGATTTGCAATACAGTCTTTTAGGAAGCAATTCTCTACCTGTAATTCTTTTAACTTAAAACGTTTTTTGTCAAGCTCATTCAATTTATTTTTAATATTGCTAGCATTGTTCACTTCAATGTCCTGTGCCTCAGCATTGCTAACTTCCCCCACAAGCCAGTCTTTCATTACTGGGGGTTTCCAAAACACACCACTATTACTGGTAAAATGAGCTGACAAATTAACATCAGAATGAGCATTTCCAACTGCCCCATAATTATGCAACGAATTACATTGCTGGGAAGCAGGATTAGGATTAAAATCAGTACCTGTTGGTTGAACCTGTTGAATAACTGTAGGTAACTGTAGCACTTTTCCAATATGCCTCTGTTTAGGCCACACAACACCATCAAAACTGGTTGAGATGATTGCACAAGCTGTTCTGTTGAAGAAGATGCCAAGTCCTGGTTCCATTGTTGGTTTAGCGTATTTCCTTCTGTATTTACAAGCAAATTACCTGAAAGCTGTTGTACTGGCTGTCCTGATACAGGAAAAGCCAAACCCAAGTTCCACTGTTGATTCATGCTGTTTCCTTCCAAAAGTACAGGCAAAAGATGTGAGCTCTGCTGCTGTTCAGTTAAATACGACTCTGGTGCCATCTGCTGGCGAGTTTGTGAAGCTTGGCTGCTTTTGATATTTTCGACAATATCAGCCAGGCTCTGAACATGCTGCAACAGTCCTTCAATGAGTTTTATTAACTGAGCCAATTCATTAATATTGGTTGACTTCCGACTTTGTCCTTCAGTATCCTCTTGTGAAAATAATACTTGTGAAGAGTTGCTGCACTCCATGGTCATAAAATAAACTTCCAAAAATGAAAAAACAAAAAACAAACAAACTATAGAAATCACAAAATAAATAAATAAATAAAATGGCCAGAGTGCAAGCAAAACTCTTACTTAATGAAATACAGTGAAGCACTTTTTGTTTGTAAAATAATAAACTTCATCAGACTAAAACAGTGTTAAACCACAACTGAACTTCTTAAATAGCATTTTATAAGCCCGCCGTACACTAGAAAGGAAATTATGTGATGAACAACATTTTAAAAATATAAAGCACATATATATAAAACACACATACATAAAATATGCCAACTAAATTCCTTCATTAATAAATAATCTAAAGACACCCTAATTGATTATTATTAATTAAAATATTTCTTGTTATAGAAAAATACATATAAAATATATATATATATATATAAGTAAATATATGTATTAAATCACAACCCTAATACAGGTTAGCAATAATTAAAACCAGCTTAGAAATTATCTCACCTAAGTAATGCTTTTAGTCTGAGTATACTGTTGATTGTACAGTAGTCATTCAAACCCGGCCATACATAAGAATGTAGTTTAAGTTGTCAGATTAATTCTGCTCTTTCTAAATGTAGCATCCATGGGTCCCCCCAAGTTGCTCATGGACCTATTGGATACCACAAAATTCATATCTATGCTCACCATACTCCTGTATGTGTTTTGCAAGTGCATTTGTTAAATTCATCTTTTTAATGGCATATAGGTGCTCATATACTCTTTCTTTTAGGGTTCTAGTAGTCTTCCCTATATAATAAGCCATGTTGTTAACCCCCCTCTTGTGTCCTTCACCATTCCTGTGTCTCATCTTGTATGTTCTGTTGGCCATTGCTTCCTCAACTATCCACCTTACCTTACACACACATACCAAGGTCCCTACCCCAGCATTCCTCTCTCTCTCTCTCTCTCCCTCTGCCAAAAAGGGCACCTATCCTCCCCTCCAAATAATATTGCCCCATACATAGCTCTCCATTTGCTACCAGTGTATTCATGACAGCCTTGATTTGGTCCAATTGGCTGCACAACATGAGTGTGTTTTGGTCAACCATCTCTTGAAAGGTGACAATCCAAATTCAGCTAATATTCTTCATATTTTGTCAGGTTTTGCTGTTGCATAAATGGATAGCTGTGGTCTTTTCTACACCCTTCCTGCACATTCCTCATTTCACACGTTCCTGTATTCCTCACTTCTTTTCTTTAGAGAATCTGTGTCCGATGGTGTGTAATGGTGTGGATTACACAACAATGCACACTTATGGGAAAAGCAATTACAACTATTATATAAACCTGCATTTGAAATCACTACCATGTTCCACAAAAATGATGGCCCAGATTCATAAGTATCCCAATTTGTAATATTTCTTTACACTTAAAAGTATGTGAAACTTACATACACCAGTATTTGAGCTGTAAATGAACCCAAAACCATCTGAACCAAAACAAATTTGGATCAATGCATTAACAGAAGGTGTTATAGAATCAGTTAAGTAGCAGGTGTATTTTACACATTGAATAGAAAGTTTCAGACTTCAGTGCTGTTGCATACATCTGCTACTTAACTGAATTATCGGCTGCAGGTAGTAATTGACTTCAGGCAGGGATAAGTTCCTTGGCAGGATTCACGAAGCCTCCGTGTAAGAGTTATAACTCTTACACGGAGGCTGCAGTTAAACGGAGTGATGTCAGCATGCTCTGCATATTCATGAGAGCATGCTGAATCACACCTAAGGCTAACACGGTCCATGTAAGACAGTAGGGGGCGTGTCCGTAGGCCGAGCTCTGTAAGCGGACACGCCCCCAGAAGAGTAAAAGTGCCCAAAGTAAACACCCACGACAGAGTCCATGGAAATGTGAATAAACACAACACAACACATGCCCCCACAGACTATGAACAGAAAGTATATAAATGAACATGTTATAAATTTTTTTAAAATCGTAAAGATGTTTGCCCGTGAGTGCACTCATTTGCTGGCGTGCCGTAAGCGCAGCTACAGTTAGCAGTCAGTGGGAAAGCATATAAGAACTAAATATGCAAAGTAAGCCAAGAAGCAATAGTGTAGCGGTAGAGATGTTGGCTGAAGAGCAGGCATTCATGGTTCGAGCCCCCACAACACCAATTTTTATTTTTAGCAAAATAAGCATGAAACAAGTCCCTGACAAACATGTACACATATAAAATCACATTTTATGTAAAATGTAATGAAATAGCCCATTTATAGTGAAGAAATGTGAGGTAACAAAACAATAAAAAATGCCAGATGTGCCTATAGCTGAGCTACAGTTTAACAGGGTGAGTGCATCTGCCCGTAGGTGAGCAGTGGTTTCACTGGTGCAAAATAAATGCCTGTAGCTGAGCAGTGGTTTAACAGGTGAAAAATGAGTGCCCGTAGGTGAGCAGTGGTTTAACATGCTGAAACTGTGTGCCCCTAGCTGATCTGAGCGTAATATGCGTGCTGATAGCCAAATGAGGCGTAAAGCAGAGTACCCCGTTTGCACAGAGCTGCGCACCGCACCAACAAGCTAAGCGACGGGCAACGTTGAGCAAGCCGTATCAAAACTGCCTTTACACAGACACACCCCTCAGCTTGTCTAGACAGTCATAAAAAATAAAAAGCAGTGGCCAGGTTTGAACCCAGGATACTATACACCTTAGTCAAGGTACTAAACCACTAAGCCATGACAGCAATGCCTATAAATGCAGTAATAGCAAATATATAGGAATGAATACAAAGTGGAGCATGACAAAGCAGGTTTTGTGAAGTTGATACAATTCCGAAATGGCCAATCACAGATATGTGTGGGAAAAACGGCCTATATAAGCCCCATAGGCGGGAATACACAGCATAAATGATTATAGAACTGACTTGCAGCCAGAATGACAGGAGTAGGTGAGGGTACTTGCTTTTGAGCACAGAGGTGGGATGTTGAGGAGTCCAGATACATGGTCTGGCTCCTAGTCCACAATCATGAGGCCCAACTCATGCAGGGCCAGGTCCTGTGGGGAGCATATAGGGCTGAGGCGTGGGACCGGTTGGCTCATGATCTCACCAGTGCCACAGGGATTCCAAGGACTGGTGAGCAGGTTCGTCACCACTATACGGACCTGAAGAGATGCAAGCAGGACCAATTGAACCTTTGGATCCAGGAGGCCCGGCAAATGCCCAACGCCCCACTACTGAGTAAGTTACATGTAATTATGTATGTACAAATTTAAACTAGCTGATATTATGGAGATGTGTATTCCAATATTACTTCATTTATATTACAGCTGCAGGTGTCCGTTCTGCGAACCGCAGAGCCTATGGCGATAGGCTGGTGTGGTTGCGCCACCAGGCAGGTCAGTAATCCTCTCCCAGTAACTGTAAAGAAATATAAAAGTATGACAGTTAGCAAAAGAGTGCAGTGTAGTCACTAAGTAATAGAATGTGCAAGTAACAAGTGTAAGAGTGTTTGCAAGTATTGCTTGATTACAAAAGTGTGTTGCAGTCTGTAATCCAAACAGAAAAATTTAAATGTCTGAAATAAAGTCTGAAATAAAGATGCCCCACCTGGGGCAGGCTGAAAAGTACAGCTGCAGAAGATGAGCAAATCACATGTGTGAAATATACCCCTGTTGAAATACTGAAACATGACAGAAGTGAGACTGCTGGAAAGGATTGTAATAACTACAGGTAAAACATGTCAATAAAGCCTAGAAGTAAGTACCATCCTGAATAGTAAAATGAAAACAAGTGAGAGAGTGTGAGAAAGTGTCATGAATCCAGCAATACAGTAGTAATAACCCCTGAATAAAGTATACTGCAGTCAGTACAGAATGAAATGCATGTGAGAAGCAAAACCAAACAGCGAAATCTGTTCAAAGTGTTGCTGCAGCTGGAATGTGTATCCCAAAATCTGGATATGTTGCTCTCAGTCTGCAATATGCAGATATTATGATTGTCTGATATACTAAACATCCACAGTTGTTTATAGCTATATAAAGCAAATGTAGCAGGATGATGTAGCTGAACAAAGCTAGATATGAATGTGTATGAAGAACAATAAAATGTATATTGATGTAGCAGTAACAGTCCTATCACCAAGTTGAAGTAGTTATCATATAGGAAACTGTAGTTAGAACAGTAGTGTGTATATATCTGCAGCTATTAGAAATGTACAGCATATTTATTGGTATTCGAAGGTGTTAATATTATTTTCTTCACCCCACCCTATAACCACATATAACCCATTCCACATGAAAATAGTATGTGCAATCACAATTAACACCCCTGGACATTTGTCCTGCTGGGTCATAAATATTTGCAAGTCTGTTGATGCAACTGCCCTGTTCATACATCCAAACCTGATGGCCTGTTGCCATCAATCAACCCTGCATGTTGTTGGACTGTGTATTGCTGTTCAAATTATGTATGTGTTATGCTCACTGTTCAATGGTGTGAATATCTGGGTGTTTGGTTAATGGGAATACTAATGCATGCTGTTACAACTAATTGTGAATGGTATTATATGTCACTAACCCAAACTGTCATGACATAATGCAAAACATAGGACGACAGGGAAGGCGGGTTCCAGCGGACCCACCTCTCCCACCTCAACTGGCGAGTGCACCTGGCACTAGTGCCCAGTCTGGACCCTCTTCCGGTGGCTCTGTGCCACCTGCGGGTGGAAGCACTGCAGGGGATGGAGCTCGTCCCCCATCTGCAAGTGTGGCTGGAGGAGAACCACCACTCACCCTCCGTAGCGTCCGGACTGTGGTGCGTAGGGAGATCCAGGACTCTGTTCTTGGGCCCCTACGCTAGCTTGAGGCACAGGTGGCACAGCTTACAGGCATGCCTGTTGCCCGACCTACACAGCCCCCAGCACAGCCCCGTCCTGGGCAGTGAAGGAACAGTGGCAACTGCCTATGGGTAGGGATATCAGTTCCACTGTTGCCATCTGTGGGCTCATGGGCTCTGGATAGCCAAACCTCCGTCCCCATCAATTGTGTAACCCCCCCACATGTGTCATACACTGCCCCTGTATGAGTCTTGTTTGTCTTGTCTGTTGACCTAACCAACCTACCTCCCCAGCTATACCGACTTCCTTCACCTGACATACCACTCTCACCTAAAAAAAAAAGGGCACTCTGTACCCACAACAAAATTACGCCCCATACATAGCTGCCCATTCCGCACACATGTCTGCTGGACATGGAAACTATCAATTACAATTGGCTGTACAAGTATTATTGTTGTCCTGACACCTCTCTCAGGGGTGGAAGGTTTCAAATGTCACACCAAATTACATACATATGCACAGCTGTTGCTGATAAAGAAATGGGCAGCTAAGGGCCTTACCTACATCCCTCCTGCAAATCCCAAGCTTGTTTCCCTACTGTTTTACCCTCTTTGTGACCCCTTTTTCACCACTTTCCTGTCTCCCTATTTTCATTTCTTTCAAAGAAAATAGCGCGGGTGTGCGTCAGAGTAAGCACTGTTAAGCGGTTGTAAGCGGGTGTGTGCGCAGAGCTAAACACCAGTGCGCATGCGTGAGCTCCGCGCAAACCAGCGCTAACCCGGTTACAGCTGCTTAAAAGTACCTTAGTCACTCTGATTGACAGGTCCTGTAGTCAGATCAAAAGCAAAATAAAATCCCACTGTCAGTCCCGAACCCAAGACCTTGGAAACAGTAGTCTGCATAACCTACCACTAAGCCATGACTCTTATACAAGAACATTTTGCTAAAATAAATATATCATGTAATAGTAGGAATGAATGTAAAGGGAATATAGGATGTGTAGTACACAAAGCATGTCATTTAGAATTACTGTCAAAACTAGTGGATTCCCATAATAGTAGTGTGTGAACGGAAACAGCCATGCTAGTTGGTAGCTAGTAGGTAATAATGTCAGTTAATGTACATATATAAATGTATGTATATTTACATATATATATATATATATATATATATATATATATAGTAGGTGTCATTGTGCATACACACTTACTACAGGGAACAGGAGAGAGGAATGGAGAAATGTGATTCTACAACACAGCCTGAATCATGAGAGAGATACTAACCTTTACACTCACAGAACAGTGTCCACAGCATACCAGCATGGTCCCTGCCCTTACAATCTGAAAGGGCAATGCCTATCTCACATACCCTTTTATAGCACTGTCCTGAAATCACAGTGAGAACTGCAATCAGTACACAACTGGCTGCATGCAATTAGCAAATGCTGGCTTACAAATGGTGCAAAGGCCATCACATGGACCTATGCAGATACCTACAAAAGCATCCAGTACTAACACTCCACACATGCAATACGTTCATTGCACTGTCTGGAAGCAGACAGAGGGAGAGAGACAGACAGAGACAGAGACAGAGAGAAAAAAAATACACACGCTACACACTGTGAGTCTAAGCTGTCAGCAGTGACAGTAGCAAGCCATGCCAGCAGCAGCAGGAAGCAGAAGTAGTGGTAACGCAACCAGCTGTGACAAACACAGGTAATGTAAAGTAGCAGGTTAATAGTCTGCATACTGTGAACCCTCCAAATGTTTCATAGGTCTATCTATAGGTATGTCCATGTGATATGTTGTGTGTATGTAGTTCCACCAAAAGGGGATGACTATACATTACATGTCAGTCAGTGTTAGGCCATGATCCTGGCAGCAGTTGTCTGTGCGTTTCCCTCAGCAATGGCTGTAGTGACTGTTTTGAAAGGTCAGCCAGGTTCAAAAGGCAGGATCAGCCCATCACAAAGGCAAACTGGCTGGGAACAAGTGTCTGCAGGTACCCAATATCGCTGTATATGCGTCCCATACTGAATAATTCCATAGCAGCAGACCAGGCCGGTTATGCTTATGATGTGGTAGTTCCCAGGGTCAGTAGAGGTGCCTCCTTAGTGGTGTGGGACCACTGTTGCTGTATGCCAGTGTCCAGGTACATATCCTGTAGTATGGCCAAGGTTAAATATCAGTCTTATATGCGGTTGTATGTCCTCTTGGAGTGCATGTAGCACACATCCAGGGATACCATCAGGTCACAGTGATGCTGTGTTTTCTGCTTTGCTGAGGGCGGCCCTCACCTGGACATATGAGATGATAGGGAGGTTACATACAGCTGTGATAAGTATTTCAACTTGTGGGAGAGAAGGAGGGGGGATACGTGCACTGAACCTGTCTGCAAGAATGTTGCCAATATCTATGTGTTTGGTGAATGTTAAGTAGGTGTGTAATAACTCAGAGCATATCTGAGGCATTTGGTCCATATGTGTAACATAACCGAAGAAGGCCTTGTGGTTATCTATAGTGTTTATGGCCATTTCCCTCCCAGAGTAGGCTGTAGCCGTTGTTATGAGAGACCGTAGCGTATTACCAGTGCTGACCACAGATGCCTTCCCTTAATGTCAATCTGCTCTGTCCTGCAGTAGCCTCCTGCTATTGTTATACAATCTGCCTCTGTCTGGGGTCCACCGGACAGGATGCCTAACCTTTGTGCATAGGGTCTGGGTTAGAAATGTGTGTGCAAGTTCCATGCAATCTGTGGGATGTCCGTGGTAAGCATTCGCAAAGAGGTCAGCAGTGTGGGTTGTGGCTTCCACTGGCCCAGTGGGCTGCATGGATACCATCTCAGTCCTAACAAGTGAATAACTGTCTAATCACATACATATCAAAGTAGTCTACTGTGCTGGTGGTGGTGGTGGGATATGTATATCCAGGCCGAGTAACTTGTGTCCACATCACACTAGTGGATGGCGTTCCACATGCAGTACCTTGGTATGAACCCCCAGAGTGAGGTTGTGCATTGGACCTGTCGCAGTGTGCTGACCGATGGGGCATGCTACTATGTTGTATGGAATGTGGCAGGTATTGTTGCACTGGTGTTGGCTGAGCACTGATATCTAGCCATGTACTTGTATATCCACCATGAGACACACACATGCAACATATGGGAGTAGTAGTATATCACTACACATGAGTATCATGTATAGTATGTGTGCCATATATTGCTGACATAGTCTGCTGATATCCTGTTTGTGTTCTCTTCCAGAGAGATGGCGCATCAGTGTAATCCCGCCTACTCTGCAGTGGAAGATGAGGAGATACACCAGAGCCTGGTGCGGGAGTATGACATACTGTTTTCCCGCACCAGCCAGAATCAGCAGGAGAGGGCTGCACTGTGGCAAGACCTTGTCCGTAGGGTAAATGACATTGGCACGCATAATAGGACATATGAGCAGGTACGACATCACTGCAGTGATTTAATCAGAAATGTCCGTCAGCGTGCGTCGGATATCCACAGGCAACAGGTTGCCACAGGAGGTGGGTGGCCACCCATCCCCCTCACCAGACTGGGGGGGCTACTCCTAAGTGATGTGGCTCCAGCCCCAGAGCAGCAACAGCAATACACATGCATCATGATGGAGGCTGGATCCACAGCAGCACGACATGGAGCATGCAGGTAATATGCCATATGTACACTTGACTGTTCTATACACTGTTAGTTTATGCATGTGTAAGGTGTGTCCATGGTATGTAGCTGTCAACATAGTATGTAATTGTGCATGTGTGATATTGGCAATATCAGCAGCTGACGTGTGAAAGGCAACTGGTGTACTACTGCACTGTATCATATGCAGTATCAATGGCACAGTTGTGCCCACTGACATTAATCTCATCATTTCTGCAGGTCCCTCCGGGGTTACAGCAAGGCAGGCCATCCATGCTGGTGAGTGTGTTTAACAATACCTATAATAGTCCTGATAGTGCTAGTAACACTAGTGTAACTCAGTAGTGCTCTGTGTGTATACTGCAGGGTGTGCATGTGTGCATGTGTGCAGGTGTGCCTGTGTCCATGTGTGCATGTGTGCATGTGTGCAGGTGTGCCTGTGTCCACGTGTGCATGTATGCATGTGTGCATGTGTGCGTGTGTCCACGTGTGCATGTGTGCATGTGTGCCTGTGTCCATGTGTGCATGTGTGCATGTGTACACGTGACCACATGTGCATGCGTGCATGTGTCCACATGTGCATGTGTCCACGTGTGCATGTGTGCATGTGTCCACGTGTGCCTGTCTGCATGTGTGCATGTGTCCACGTGTGCATGCCTGCATGTGTGCATGTGTGCCTGTGTCCATGTGTGCATGTATGCATGTGTCCATGTGTGCATGTGTGCATGTGTGCATAAGTGCATCACTGGTAACATTGTGTGGACACTGTAAACTGTGTTTCCTGTCTTCCTCCTACAGGTTCTGGTGCTGCTCTGGTGTCCTGCAGCAGGGAACCTGAATCTGGTGCCACAGGTACTGGTAATGATGATATTTGTGTAATGGTACAGGAAGGTGTGTCAGGGTCTGCCATTGGTCAGCCAATCGACAGTACACAGCTGTCAACCCCATCATTGTGCACAGTCATCCTGCCAGTACATCCTTTGTCACCATTGTCCCTAGGTGATGGACAGGATACAATGGGTATTGACCAGGGTAGTGTGGTATCTGTGGCACATGCTTCCCCACACAGCAGCCATGGGCAGGGTCCTGCGATGGTACCACACAGACAGTTGCCCATGGGTTCTCGTGGGAGCATCCGTGGGCGTACTGCCTCTGGCAGACATGCCCAAAGAAGTCTGTCAACCTCAGCTATGTTTCGGGCTGTCATGCAGGCACAGTCGCATATGGAAAGGTACACCAGACAGGGTCTGAAGGAGCTAAGAGCATGTCACACAGTCATGACTGACAGTATGCATGACATCGCGGATGCTATCCGTAATTTCACCGATGTCATAGACAAACATTGTGGGGACATATTACAGCAGTTCCACAACCAAATGTCCATGAGCCAGGGCAATGGTGGGCGGTTGCGGCGTCGACGTGGCCATATGCCAGCAACAGCAGCAGCTGGCAGTCGGCGCAGACGGCAACAGGCCCGTGCATGCCCCCATAGTGCCAGCAGCAGCCCCAGCAATTCTGGGTCTGTGCTGTCATCGGAACGCCCCAGGAGACCACGTGCACGTGGCTCTGGACAGTCACAACAGGGACCTGTGTCCAGTCAACACACTCCCACTTCTGATGACAGTACCCAGTCTGGCTTAGTACTGGATATGGTCCGTAGCACCCCTGCCAGGCACAAATACCATGTCCATGCCCACAAACACTGATCTGTATGACCTGCCAGGTGCAGTCTGTGGCTGTCCACAAACCTCTGTATATGGCAGCCAAGAGGTGGAACTGTGTGCGTGCATACACACATGCGAAATGTTAACAATTAGGGCTACCACATACATGCACACACTGCACCAACAGTGCCCCACCCTGTACTGCGGTCCCTCACCAACACACATACACACACATGTCAATTGGTGGTATCAGTGGCAGACTCAGGCATACCTAATTCACACCCTGTGCATATGATGACACTGTGCCACCTCCTGCAATCTCCAACATCATTGCGGGAACAGGTAAACACGTTGCTGATGCACAGGGTGACTACATAGAAGTGTATTAGTAGTATCATGTTGGTAACAGTACAGTGTGCTGATGTGACTGTATGTATATCCCAGCATGCCTGATGCAGTAACTGTATGACTGTCCTGAATTGTTATTTGCACCCATAGTACGTACCAAAGTGTAACAGCTGCACATTATTGCATGCCGGTGGTAAGGATATCAACAGATAGCCACATACATGGGTAGCACAGGGGGGAAGCTAATGCAAGTAGTGATATGCAATGATGGACATGTACAGTAATGGTGTCAAGTTGCCCAGAACGACTATGCAATGTGGATGTTTGTGCATGTTGATATGTGTGCAGTACCAATGTAATCCAAATCACAATTAACTATGACATAATATGAGTTCTACCATGGGCATCTGCGCTGTGCATTCCTGGGTACATGTTGATAGTGCCTACATATTTGCACTGTTAGTTACTGTTAGTGTTACCCCTTCTTTGTTGTACAATGAACTACTTCCAGCCCTGCTTACTGTAGCTTTGTTTGCATGCATGTTCGCTTGGGGTTCCCTGGAGCACTGCTTTCACCTGCAATGCAGAGTTACAGTGCTTCTGTGGACTCCTAGTGACATCTGCATAGTGTACGATACATATGTCAAGTTTACACATGACCGAACGTCACTGTCCATCCTGTTCGCATATACGTTGCCTGTGACACATTGCACATGTCTTACCTGGCATTTACCCATGTGTGCAGTCATATATGCCAGTGCTATGAAACAGTAGCAGTACACCCACACATACACACCTTCAGTATGTTGTTCCTCATTGGCCCTATGTGTTGGTACTCACCATGGCAATCACACTACTAGGGTAGCATGTGCAAAGGTAACCTGTGAATAACCTCTATGGTCCAGTTGTGGTTTATGTGAGTCATGTGGCAATGTCACAGCTGCCACATGTATGCAGTCAACCATCACCCTTGGCCAGGAACGTACAACACGTGTGGGATGCCACCGCATAGCCAATCTGGGGACTGAGCTCCCTGAACCCAGTAATGCCATACCCTGTCAGGTGGCATGTCATACTACAGTGACTACAATACAAGTCAGACATAGACATGCACTGACAGCATGCTGAACACACTGGGGCATACGTGGGGACTCAGAATAGCATCCTGCCTGAGCATCACACCTCCGCAGCTGGCACACAGGCATATGTTACGTTGGAACAGAGCACATACCACACATGGCACACACATCCTGTGTGCCACACACTCGCAGCCTGTAGGGCTACACAACACACCTGCTACAGATGTGTCAGGTACCTGTCTTGGGCACTGCATTGGGGTCCCACTCAACAGGCTGTATATGGTGAAGGTCACAGTGATATGCCTCAGGGGCACTATGGTCTACCACAAAACACATGCATACAGGTCAGTCAGAGGCATGGACACATATGACTCAGTCATTGACCATGCCACTATGGATGACCTGAGACATGCCTCCCTGGACTACATAATAGGGAACATGGAAGGGATCTCTCAGCATGTGGCACGGGCCAGTATGAGCCTGATCTTGGTTGCCAACATACCCTCACCAGGTATGCTACCACTATATGTAGGAAGGGTGTTGTATGTCTACATTCTGCTCAGTCTCCAATGTCATTCATAGGGTATCCGCTGGCTGTCAATGTGTGCTTACATGCTAGGGAAGCCACAATGATGTGCAAGGGGCAGCTTGCACGTGACACCCATGGCCTAATGTATACTGGCGAAGCTCCTTGATACACACATACTGCCTTATGCTGCAGGACACGAATTACATAGCCACCTCCATGGGTATCACACAGGTTAGGACACTAACAGTGCTGCTACACAACACCAGCAGTGTACACCGCAAGATGCATGCACTGGACACTGTCCTCAGCACGGTGAACTGCAATGTCTGTGCAGTACCAGAGTCCTGATGCATGGCTCACAGGTGCAACCCATCACTGCCAGGTTATGCCTCATACTATGCCTGTCATCCCCTACACATGTAACACACATGGACAGGGGAGGTGGTATCCCAAGGCACCACAGATACACACACCTCCAGGTTGTTGGCACAGCACAAAGCATCAGGGCCTATTCATGTGCAGCTAACAGTGTGTCGGACTGCCGTCTGGTTCATAGCCTGGCACACACAACCCTCCCATACACAGGAAAACCACATATCCTCCATAACAACACTGGCAATATGACAGTCTCAAGAACTGTCTTTATATTGCTGGACTGCATCCAGCCAAACATTGTGCGTGAGCATTACTGTAGCTACAACACACTAGTTGAAGGGTTCCCAGCATGTGGTCACTGAATTGCAGTGGAATGACATGTTACCACTCCCACAACAGGTGGGAACATGCAGCACCTGTACATCAACTACATGTAGACTATATGGCCCAGACCAGATGTGTATCCCCTGCTGTAGGTATTTTACCATATACGTAGACAAAAGTGGACCAGCACGAAAAGGATTGCTGTAAACAAAATTTTAATAGCAAACTATCAATCCATCCAAAGTAATGGTAATAACCATTACTAAAAGCAAACCAGTTTCAGCTTACACAAGCCTTTATCAATGCTGAGGAGAATGAAAAGTAAAAAAGTCTCCGCCATATTAAGCACTATTTATATCCCAGCTCTTAAAGGGACATACATACAAAACATCAGATAGTACATTTGCAGTTCCAAATGGAAAAAATTACTACGTGGAAAACAATACAACATGTATATTTATAGTTATATTTATATAGGAGATATATAGATTAATAAATAAAATAATCATCATATATATCTCCTGCTCATCAGAATATTATCAAAATATATATACATATAATATAAAGAACATGTAATGCATGTGTATATAAACTATAATGTAAAGTGTCTGCATATCTTAGAAAATACAATATTTCCAATGAAAAAATATAATACATGTTGATATTGTTAATTACCTCATCATTGTTGTTCTAATATATTTAATCCTGGTCTAAACAGACCCCCAGTTTGGTAATCCACTTATTTTCCATATCATTGAGCTTCTGGTGCCATCCTGCTTTGAAATTTCTGTGTAAAATTATCCTATCTATAATGACAAATTTAAATGTAGCAGATGGGTGTTCAACTTTTCCGAAGTACAAGCAAACACAGGAGGGTTATGGCTGACAAAGTTTGCAGATGACTGCAAACTGGGCGCCATAGTAGAAAACACATCTGACACAGATATCCTTCAGAAGGGTCTCACAGAAACGGATAACTGGTACCACAGCCATGGCCTAAAGTTAAATGCCAAAAAATGCATAGTCATACCCTTCGGGAAAAACAAGGTTACCCCTAGCTACCAAATAGGTGGTAATCCACTGAGCACAGAAGAAGTTATCAGGGACCTGGGGACCCAGGTTGATAGTAGTCTGTCATTCGACACCCATGTAGCTAAAGTAGTTAGGAAGACCTTCTACATTGCCCACCTTATCATGAAGGGATTCTCATCTAGATCAAGGGAGGTCATAGTCTCCCTATACTCATCACTCATCAGACCAATGATTGAGTACAATGCCCCATTGAATGTATCTGACCCGACACTTGCAGCAGCTGGAGAGGCCACAAAAGTTCCTCACCAAAAGGATAAAGGGTCTCAAACATCTGTCCTATGCTGCCCGACTGAAAGAACTCCAGCTCTATTCAGTCGCCACATGCTCAGAGGTGACCTTTGCCTAACATACAAGGCCATGTCAAACCCAGATTTGATGAATATGCTTCACCTCAAAAAATCTAGATCCATCAGAGCCACAAGGGTTGGAGACTTAAACCTCGACACGGCTATTAATAGGACGTGCTGGAGGGATAGATTCATCACCCAAAGACTCCCTATGCTGTGGAATAAAATCCCAGTATATGTGAGGCAGAGCACCTCGCTGGCCTTGTTCAAGAGAAATCTTGACCAATGGATGGGAGATCGCAGATATACCCCAGGGATTACCTCAGTGTCACTGCTCGACAGAGGCACAGCAAAATAATGGGTATAGTTCCCCATACTAAAGGGGTGGCGTAAGCCACAAAACTATGGGCTAGGCTTGTAAATGCCCTCGGGCAGATAGCCTAGTATGAACCTATGAAACCTATGAAACCTATGAATAGTATGTTTGAACAATGCATTTGTTATGCGTCTATTTCTAATAGTACTCATGTGCTCACCTATTCTGAATTTAACTGGCCTAGAAGTCTGTCCAATATAAAAAGCAGAACAAGTGCACATAGCTAAATATACCACCCAATCTGAACTACAATTTCCAAATATCCTGATGTTAAAGACTTGCGAGGTGTTCTTACTTGAAAACTCACTCGTTTTTAATATATGTTTGCAAGCAGAACAATGGCCACATGTAAAACAGCCCTTTAGTATGTCTCCAAATAATGTGGTTTGTTCTGGTATAGTGGGAATGTATCTCTTGTAATGAGTGAAATATGAATTCATATTTCGTCCCCTCCGATAGGAGAAAGAACATCGATCAGGTAAGATTTGATTCAAAGTGTCCTGTGATAATAAAATGCCCCAATGTTGATTGATAATGTCTATAAAGTGATTAGTATTTGTCCCATAAGTAGTTACTAACCTTAAAGGTTGATTGCGTTGTTGTACAGGAGTTGCCAAGTTATGTGATTTATATTCCAATAGTTCCGTACATGTTAGCCTATTAGTTACGTCCATGGTTGTACACCAACACCAGCAGTGTACACCGCAAGATGCATGCACTGGACACTGTCCTCAGCACGGTGAACTGCAATGTCTGTGCAGTACCAGAGTCCTGATGCATGGCTCACAGGTGCAACCCATCACTGCCAGGTTATGCCTCATACTATGCCTGTCATCCCCTACACATGTAACACACATGGACAGGGGAGGTGGTATCCCAAGGCACCACAGATACACACACCTCCAGGTTGTTGGCACAGCACAAAGCATCAGGGCCTATTCATGTGCAGCTAACAGTGTGTCGGACTGCCGTCTGGTTCATAGCCTGGCACACACAACCCTCCCATACACAGGAAAACCACATATCCTCCATAACAACACTGGCAATGTGACAGTCTCAAGAACTGTCTTTATATTGCTGGACTGCATCCAGCCAAACATTGTGCGTGAGCATTACTGTAGCTACAACACACTAGTTGAAGGGTTCCCAGCATGTGGTCACTGAATTGCAGTGGAATGACATGTTACCACTCCCACAACAGGTGGGAACATGCAGCACCTGTACATCGACTACATGTAGACTATATGGCCCAGACCAGATGTGTATCCCCTGCTGTAGGTATTTTACCATATACACCCACACTGTATAGACACATACCGCATGCAGCCCCTGCACAGTAAGACACAGTCATATTGTTATGCATTGCAAATACCATTTATCCACTCGAGGCATGTGTCAGACATGGTGACTACTGCAGGTCACAGGTATTTATGTGTATGTGTCACACACATACATCATATGTGCAATGCCATTGCTGGTTTGTCAATGGCATGCATTGTTAGGCACAAAGACCCACACAAGGTCATAATGTGTGACACAACCACACGTGGCAGTTGTGGGTTACCAAAACATACCTATCTGTACTCTGACAATGGTAATAGACCCAGTAGCAGAGCGCACTATTGGCATTACTGGCCAACTAGCCCTGTTTGGCTGTGCTGATAGTGTGGTGACATCCTCTGTGTTTACTGGGGGAATATGCAGCATCTGGTGTATTGTAGTATTTGCCAAAAGGATCTGTTTTCTCACACTTGCATTTACACACACCCTACTACCTCCACTTGCCGGATTCATACCCCTACCTAACTAAGTTACGACACGTGAGAAAGACGCATTAGTGAAGCGAACTATTCAGATTACTAGATGTTTCCTATTCCCTGGCTGTACTCATAGGGTGCTGACATCATCAGTGTTTTGAAAGGGTAATGTGCATCAGGTAGTGTGATCTCCTGATTGCCAAAACTAACATGCTTTTCATACAGAACTGCATACACATAGACTCCCAACATCCAAACACACACACACTTGCAGGTTTCAAACCCCTACCTAACTATGTTATGACACTTGAAACTGACGCATTAGCAGAGTGCGCTATTTGCATTACTATGAGGTTTCCCTTCTCCTGCTGTACTTATAGGGTGCTGACATCATCAGTGTTTAGAAAGGGGAATGTGCATCCTGTAGTGTGTTCTCCTAGTTGCCAAAAGGGATATTTTTTTCATACAGACTTGCACACACACTTACTCTCTTCACGCACACTGAGCATTTGCAGGATTCAAACTCCTACCTAACTATGTTATGACACTCAAGATGGACACATTAGCAGAGCGCGCTATTCGCATTACTGTGAGGTTTTCCTTCTCCTGCTGTACTTATAGGGTGCTGACATCATCAGTGTTTAGAAAGGGAAATGTGCATCCTGTAGTGTGTTCTCCTAGTTGCCAAAATGGATATTTCTTTTATACAGACTTATACACACACTTACCCCCTCCACACACACTGAGCATTTGCAGGATTCAAACCCCTACCTAACTATTTTAGGACACTGGAGATGGACACATTAGCAGAGCACACTATTCGCATTACTGGGAGGTTTTCCTTCTCCTGCTTTACTTATAGGGTGCTGACATCATCAGCATTTAGAACGGGGAATGTGCATCCTGTAGTGTTTTCTCCTAGTTGCCAAAAGGGATATTTCTTTCATATAGACTTACACACACACTTACCCCCTCAACACACACTGAGCATTCGCAGGATTCAAACCCCTACTTAACTATGTTACGACACTCGAGACAGACGCATTAGTGGAGCGTGTTATTCGCATTATTGGGAAGTTTCCTTTCTCCTGCTGTACTTATAGGGGGCTGACATCATCAGTGTTTAGAAAGGGGAATGTGCATCCTGTAGTGTGTTCTCCTAGTTGCCAAAAGGGATATTTCTTTCATACAGACTTGCACACACACTTACCCCCTCCACACACACTGAGCATTTGCAGGATTCAAACTCCTACCTAACTATGTTACGAGACAGCTGCATTAGCAGAGCGCGCTATTCGCATTACTGGGAGGTTTCTCTTCTCCTGCTGTACTTGTAGGGTGCTGACATCATCAATGTTTAGAAAGGGGAATGTGCATCCTTTAGTGTGTTTTCCCAGTTGCCAAAAGGGACATTTCCCTCACACAGACTTTCACAAACACAAACTCCACTCACACAGAGCATTTGCAGGATTCAAACCCCTACCTAACTATATTTTGACACTTGAGGGAGACACCTTAGCAGGGCGCACTATTCGAATTACTGGGCATCTAGTCTGCACCTGCAGTATTTATAGGGTGCTGACATCTTTATTTCTACAGAGGTATGTACATGTAGTACTACCTGTCAGGTGGGGGATAGCATATATTTGCATTTGCAGCCACCTACGTCAGGGTCAGATATGCACATCGCACTGGCAGGTTATGTTCTATACCATGCTTTGTGACCACAGGACCTGTAACACACAACACAACCAGTCCAGAACACCACACCCACATCCAGGACACACACTTAGCTTCCCTGGGAACAGTGCCGGGATATGCATGTGTTCACATACACCATTCCAGTTGTTAACATCAGGTACAGGCATATTGTGTGTGAGAACTACTCAGGCCTCTACCACTTCACCCTACAGCCACTACAATTTGTGGGTCCATGTGCTATGGCAGAACCACACACCACAGCCACATGGGGGAATACATATTGCACCTGTCCATCTGCAACATGGGTACTCACTGTTCCACACCAGAGGTAGACCACCATTATTGATATCTGACCATACCCACCTTTCCCTGGACATCCATATCCCATCTCCACCCCCAGGCAAGGTTGTCACTGCACACAAACTGTATTTAGCACAAGCAGACTCTACACTTGTGAAGACTGGGGTGGACTTCAGAGGACCCATGCTGGGGGACTATACTGGCCACTCAGCATAATCCTTGACAATTGCATTCTATGAGCATGTGTACGGTTTGCATTGATCATGCTATCCCACATATACCCATGACTGTTCCACAACAAGACACCTGTCAGGTGTACACCAGCCATATATGAGCCGTACAACAGACAGAGTGAGCTAATACATTGCAGAGCTGTAGCCCACAGAGGGAGGACATCTGTGAACAGTTCCAGCATGGCACTTCATTCACACATAATCATCACAACACAGTGTTGACAGTGGAATTGTCCAGAGACTGCAGATAGGGCTCCCCTCAGTCTGTTATTGACGGGCACCTACTGTTAGAGATCCTTAGCAACCCTCTTCCAGCACACACCGACAACATGGCTGTGGCTTAGCACATTCAAACCCTGGGATCTCCACTGTGCCCCTGCTTGACAGAGGCACAGCTCACTAGCCTCACATGTTGCCTTATGTGACCTACTTTACAGTGGCACAGTAGCCTACTGTACTGGGGATGCAGATGCCAAGCACACTCTGGCTGAGCTGTCATTCCCTAGGGCAACAAGCCTAGTATTGACCTCTACACCCATATGTTCAATTGTCAGATGCACAATATTTGTTGTGCTGTTCTACTGTTTGCAGGTCTTTATTGCCATAGCATTCCCTGTTCCTATGACTAACTTGTGTATCTGTGGAAGATGTTTGCATATGACGGCTATCCACTATATCACTTATGTCTCTGTAGTCATTTACTGTGTGCACTGGGCAGATTGCTGTGTTGTGGTTGGTTCCTGGAATGACACGTACAAATACCAGATATGTGTGGCCAACTGCTAAACGGAGATATGGCCTAAGTGTGTGAGCATGCCCAGTTTAGCCTTTCCATGGCATGTTGTCTGACATATGCCTCATTTATCAAAGTGTGCGAGCATGCCCAATGGGAGCTTTCCATATGTTGCACTCTGAAGTCCACCACATATTTGGGTGTGTGTGAACTTCAACAATATCTCACATGTATGGTTGTGTGTTGGGTGTCATGTTGTGTACTAACTGGCCAACTGCTTCGTGTCTGCCACAACAGGGATTATACTGTGCCTGCAGGGATTGCATGGGATACTTTGCAGACAGTTGTCAACATACTTTCATAATGACCTAACACTGTAGTACCGTATAGTGTACTGGTTCAGTACTTTCACTGTGGTGGGCAGTATCCTGGGCTTTAGTCTTATCACATCTTGACATCTTCATAGTGAGCACAACAGACTGTGTAGGGGCCTGTTGTGCACATATGACCATGTTGCATTATGTTCAGATATGGACTACCTACACCAGGCTCGTCCAACATTGGTAGTGTATTCCACAACATGGGTAGACATTGGCAAACACTAGTGATGTTCCCTAGGCCATTTCTGATGCTAGTCACAGGGTGTGTTTGTCCTTCGACACACATTGTAACTGGAGTTTGCCATGACATATGTCATGGTTAGTATACTGTGCCTCCGTCTACCTCTGACATAACAGTGATACCCAGGGTTAGCCTACCATCTCCCATCCACTCATCAGGATTCCTCTTGAGGGGTGTCGATAGGTAACTCTCTGGCTGGCCTGTACCGGGAGTTTACTGATGAGTTGGGGTGCCTTCTGTGTTATGAATCATTCTGTACAGCTTGTCCTATGTATGTCAGTGCTGGGATTCAGGTCTCTCATGTGCATAGCTTACTGCCATTCAGATTGTACAAGGTGCAGCATGTTCATTGATTCCAGGTTGGACATGGCTTCATACATCAGGCACAGCTTGCCTGTAACTGGTCAGTATGGCAGTGTGTGGGGCTGCAGTTTGTTTACTCAGGCAACAAATGACATCTGTTCATGAAACTTTGCTACTCCTGGTGGGGTACTGTTGTGGACTTTACAGTTGATGGAGGTGTCTGCTGAGGTATATCCCACAGGGGCTATTGTAGTAAATTGTGACGCAGATGAAGGATGACTGCAGAGCCACAGTGACCTCCCCTTATCTACATCTGACAACCTTCATGATTGGGTGGGTATATAGTATGTTTCTGCGAACACTACAGCTACATGTTTGTCCAGTGCAGGATATCTATCACCTTTTGTCCCCAGGTCTCTCATTACATGTTAGGTACGTAATGGGTTAACACCTGTGTGGTAATTTGTGGGCACTTACTGTATATCCACGGTGGTTGTCTATACACAGTTCTGCAATTAGCTTGCTGACATGGCTATGGCTCCAGTTGTCTGTTTGTAGGTGGCCCTTTTGTGGGTTGCTTGTGTCAGCTGGGGGTCGGATATGGTGGGCTGTTTGTACTCCTCTGCATACATGTTCAGTCACAGTCCTTCCATGTTGGCCTATACCTATGGGACATATATACAGAATGGGGGGGCCCAGGACCAGGCCTTGTGGGATGCCACTCATATCTGCTTTGTAGTCTGACATGGATGCAGCATGTCTGACCATGTCAGTTCTGTCCTTGGTCTGGTTTGCAACCCCTCTACTGACATATATACAGAACGTGGGGCGGGCCCAGGACCAGGCCTTGTGGGATGCCACTCATATCTGCTTTGTAGTCTGACATGGATGCAGCATGTCTGACCATGTCAGTTCTGTCCTTGGTCTGGTTTGCAACCCCTCTACTGACATAGGGGTATATATTAAACCTGGTGAACATATCCATACTGAACTCGTAGGGTATTGTCTAGAAGCATATGCACAGTCCAGCTACGCTGTGTGGACCACATTGCCCTCATCACTGACCTTAATGACTGCTTCAAATGGGTCACACATGTTTAGGGGCAGGATCTGCAGTTACGACAGCCACACTGTGTAGGGTCCAGTATCAGTAGGTCCACAATAGCTTTATGTCTGCGGCACATACTGATCCTTTCCATAGCTGTGCAGACCAAGCTTATCAGGATCCTGGGGTGGTAGTTTGCAGTATCCATTCAGGCAACAACTTTGTTGTGAAGGACCACTGTTGTTGTACACTGCTCTTTGGGTACATATCCTGTGGTAAGGCTGACATTGGGCAGTAGTGTGATTTGGCATTCCATTATTCTTGGAGTCCATGTTGGCCTCAGCCCGGGACACCATCACATACCTTTGCTGCTGTGTGTTTTGCTTTGCAGATGATGGCTGTTACATCAGCATCTGCAATGTCAGGGGACCAGCAGTCTGCTGGGATAGATATTTTGCATTCGGGGGGGGGAGGGGGTTTGCACTGCACCTGTCAGGTTGTATTTTAGCAATATGTGTGTGTGTATGGTATGTTGTTTGTAATATCTGTGTGATTCGGAGCATATCTGTGGATGCCCAACATGGTTCCTACCATCAGTTAAGTAAGCCTTGTGATTATCCTTAGTGTCCTGTACAATTTGTATCTTCATAGGTTCATGGGTTCATACCAGGCTATCCACCCTATGGCATTAGTAAGCCTAGCCAGAGTGTGTGTGTCTTTCACCACCCCTTGCTATGTGACTATTATGGCCATTTATGAATTTCTTTACTGTGCCCCTGTCTGGTCGTGACACAGTGAAGACCCCCAGTACGATCATCCATCCACTTGGCAATATTCCTGTTGAGGGGTGTCAGTGAGGGGCTCTGCCTAACATGGATTGGGATCCTGTTTCTGGGTGTGGGGAGCCTCTGGGTTATGTATCTGTCCCTCCGGCACATCCTATTTCATTATGTGTTGAGGCTGACATCTGTCACTCTCACAGCTCCAGTGGATTTGATTTCCTGTGGTGGAGCATGTCCATTACTCCTGTGTTGGACATGGCCTTGTACAACAGACATACAATGCCTCTGTGTAGGCAGTCTGTGACTGCATTCAGCTGGGGTGTCTACAGGCAGCATATGACATATATTTCACACCCTTTATCCTCTTGGTGGGGCTAACTATGAGGTCTTCCGAACTGCTGCAGGTGTCACGTACGGTACATCCCATATGAGTCATTGTACCAGATTATGGGTCTGATAAGGGAACAGCACAGTGACCTCTGTTGATGTAGATGTGAATCCTTTCATGATACGGTGTCCAATATCGACAATCTTTCTATCCACATTGGCATTGTGAGTGTCACATGACAGATTACTGTCGACTTGTGTCCCTAGGTCCCTGATTACTCCTTGCATACATAATGGTTTGCCACCTATCTGGTAATTTGTGTGTACCTTGTCTGGTATTTGGTGGGACATTCATACTGTGCAGTGTCTTCAGGATGGCCTGCGTACTTGTGTTATGTGGCATATTGTGGCAGCCTACAGGCAGCTTACTGTACCCTTTCCCTTGTTCAGTCTTTTGAGTGGGACAGCAGTGTGTCTGCCTATACAGACACCTATTACAACTGTATCAGGCATGTTGTTTCGCCTTCTGGCCTGTGACTGTTTGGCACACCAGCTTTATGTACTATGTGTTGCATTTGCTATGTTTGGAGGTTGTGGTTGCTTGTGATCTGCTTTGGAGGCTTCTGTTTGTGTGGTGTGTTTGTAATTAGGGCCTCTGGGAATGTTTTGGTGTGTTTATGTGTTTGGTTTACAGTTGTGGTAGGTCTATGTGGGAATGGGTTTGTGGTGTATGTGGTTACCTTCTCCTCCTGACTAGTTTTGACAGTACTGAGTTGGGGGAGCTCAACCTCTGGTTTGGATACATGCTTGCATCTATCACATATGTTTGCATTTATTGGGGGGAGTTGTGGTTGTCTGTGTACTTGAGACAGGTGTCACATTGCCTCTGGATTCACAGATTCTACTTGTTGTGGCTGGCCTTAGTGGATTGTATGTGTGGACATATGTTATTGCCATACTACTGATCAGTGATTACTTCCCTTTTTATGTTTGCTCTATCATGTGGTAGCTTCCTCATTCTCTTGCATGGTTTGGTAATGGCTGTAGTCCAGCATGCCAGATGCCTGCGTGTATGGCATTGTGTCTTGCTGTTATTTGTGATTGCATACTCCAAGCATTCCTGGCTGTGTTCATGGAATGCCTGTATAACATGTTCTGTGGTGTGTCCCATATTCTGCACTTGCACAGGCCTTTCATGGATTCCACATCGGTTTGTAGGGGTGCAACTTATGATTTACACATGTTTTTCACTGTGGTATTCTGGCCAGGGACTGGGGTCGGGATGTGTATATCCAGTGTGATTACTCTATGCTCTGGTCTTACCAGTGAAGGATACACTTATCATCTTGCCATCCAGTACACATGTTGCTGATTATCACATGCAGTACGCTTACCCCTCTTGTGAGAGTGGTACGTTGTTCCTGGGCATTTTGGTTTATGGATTCTGGGAACTTTTCTCCGACTGTGTTGGTGCTAGTATAATGCTCCCGGTGTATGTCTGGGTATTTTCAGTCAAGCAATATTATGTGGTTTGGGGGCTTGATATATTCATGTATTCCAATATAGGCCAGGTGCAGTTCCTGGTATTAGGAAAGTAGTCCGCAGCAGGCTATATACTGGGAGGCGGTTTTAGCCATTGGTATTTGACCATGGCTAATCCATGCTGCTTCTTGTTGTGGTACCAACATGGGGGTGTGGTTATCCTTGACATTTATTGCTAGTCACCCTCCTTTTGTAGCTTGTTCCATGTTTTGCGGCTGTACAGCACAGTATGAGGTGTGACCTGGTAGTGTTAGGGTGCTGATGTGAGCCTTGACCCAGTTCTCTATTACAGGACTGATATCTACACTCTCCATACTGTGTGCATTTACACTGCACACATCTTGCTGTTTAGACTTCTGGCATTGGGTAGCATTACATCTAGGTTCCTATCCCTTGTGGTACCTATGAAGGTGGGTTTGTGTTTTGAGACTTACCTATTCAGGGCATGCTGTGGGTACTGACAGCCTTTGCCAGTATCCATGGGGCATGGAATGATAGGTGCACACTACCCCTAGCAGGTGGTGCATCATGTCACGCTCTGCATGTCTTCCCAGCCTGAAACACATTGGCTCCCCTTTGACTAACTGCATTACTTCAGCCAGTTATTGCACTTGATCATCCCATTGTCATTTTGTGACTTCATGCTTGGTGAGGGTGGATGTTAGTCAGGGTGCTCAGGTGTGCATATAGTACATGGTGTTACATTACTTGACACATGGCATTCATGCCTCAGGTGGTGCTGCAGGGCTGCCTCTGTCGGATGCGCATATTTCACTTCCCTGTACATGTTTGTGAGCAGGTCTTGTCATTTTAGGCATCCACATTATTATTTGAGTGAGTCAGAGGGGGTATCATTCCCAGGGTTCCTACTGAGCCAGTGTATGTGCTATGCGTTGCCTCTTTGCCAAGGCCAGGGCATACTGGGCATGCCTCCTTCTGCCTACTGGGGCAGGCTCAGGTTGTTCCTCCTCCGAGTCACGCTCTGCCTGTGATGGCCTTGGCAATGGTGGGGGGCTGTTTGGCCCAGCCCTATGCTGGCCCTGCTGCAGCTGTTTTCACAAGATCATATTATGTAGCATAGCACATACCATGACAATTTGGGTACATGTAGTTGGTGTGTACTGCAAGGCTCCACCAGATGTGTCCAGACACCGGAACCGTGACTTGAGCAGCCCAAACACACGCTCTATTACATTACGTGTTTGTGCGTGTGCCTCATTATGGCATTCTTGTTCAGGTGTGTGTGCGTTTCTGATGGGTGTCATCAGCCACGGCTCCAGTGCATAACCTGCATCCCCCACTAGGTGTCCGTGTGGGATGTCCCCATTGGCAAATGTCTGGTACAGATGCATCAAATGCCAGATGTGGGAATCATGGTAACTCCCAGGGCAGCCAGCACACACATTCATTATTATGCCCTGGGCATCACGCACAACCTGGCAGTAGATGGAGGGGAAGCCCTTGTGGTTAATGTAGGCCCTACCCTGCTCACCAGCTGGTGCTTTGATGCGTATGTGCGTGCATTCTATTGCACCCACTACCTCAGGGTATTCCGCTATTTGCTGGAAGAGACGCATATTGCTGGCCAATACCTCACGGGCATTGGGGAAATATACATGATCACCGACATGTGCTGACATGGCATCCAGGAACTGGTGCAGTACCCTGGAGGCTGATGCCTGTGATATCCCCATCATATCACCAGTTGGTCTCTGAAAGTTACCTGTTGCTAGTATTCTTAGGCCAACACATACCTTGGTTTCCACTGGGATGGGTTCCCCTCTGTTGGTTCTGTGTGTGAGGCGTGGCCTGCACAGCTCAACTATTTGCTGCAGGAGCTCTCTGTCCACTCTATAGCGCTCTACTATCTCCAGCTCACGTAACCCGTGGTAGGTGACCCTGGGCCTGTACACTTTTCTCCGTCTCCTCAGTGTGGCTTGTCTGGCACCATCTGCATTGTCACCACCCTCAGTAAGTCACCTATGTCTCATTATGACAGCTATGGCAGCCCCTAACATTTCTGCTCTGAGTGAAGCTTTTTCAGTTTTCACTTCTATTAGCTTACTCCTGTCTTGCAGTGTCTTCTAAGAGAAACATCCTGCACTACTGTTTGCAGAGTTTTAAGTGCTGGGCTGGGCTACTATTCTGCCTGTGTAATTGCCTGCTTCTAATTGTTTTCACCTGCTAGCTTCAGCAGTATTCCCTGCTAACTTCCTACTAATTCTGTTGCTTCCTTTTTCCTTTTTGTTTCCTCAGGGGGGAGCAACGTGCATACCAGTAGAAACACGCTCACAGTGGCTTACATGCGCGCACACGTGCTTACACAGTTCAGAATCTACTTATTCGGGTTAAAACGCATGCACACCAGCTCAAACAGTGTTACAGGTCTGCCAACAGGCTTCTGCATGCTAAGTCTGCCCTACACATGCGCACACCAGCTCAAACAGTGTTACAGGTCTGCCAACAGGCTTCTACATGCTAAGTCTGCCGTACACATGCGCACACCCACGCAAACAGTGTTAAACATCTACCAACACGCTCCCACATGCTCAGTCTGCCTTACATGTGCGCACACTGCCTTACTCGCGCTTCATGGCATGCACACGTGAGCATGCACGCCCAGCAAGAAACTTTAGTGTAAGTAACAATGTACACCTTCCATTTCTTGACTTTCCCACACTTATCTTGCGGCACTCCTCTTTCCCTGATCTGTGTCTGTCATCTGTCATGTTACACTGACCTCCAATGACCTGCATTTCTTTCTACCATTCCCCCCTATGATGTCACCTATCTCCTACTCTATTCCTCCCCCTTATGTATCTCTTACACTACTCAGACTGTGCTCATTTGCTATGTGACTGTGAGATTCAGTATCCTAACTCTCATTTACATGAGATTGCCTACTAATGCTTAGTTACATTTCTTACACTCAGCTTCCCCCCTTAGCAACCACTACACAGTGGCCATGTTGTTTTTGGTCTGCTGGTCCCTGCATTGTCATTCCATGTAGTGCATAAAACCCACATTTCTGGGTTTATAACCTTCATTTTTATGTTTTATACAGCGCAGCCCGTTTGCGCAGGGCTGCGCTAGGTTTACACATTGGCGATCGCCGAAAAAAAATATATATTTTTATTAATTTTGCATCGGGTTACCTTGTCAATGGCCACATATTTGGCCATTGGCATGCTGCCTGACACATATGCACCCTTTATGTGGAGCTGACATGGCTCCGTTGTGAAATTTTCAGAAATGTACTCAGTTGCAGCTAAAACGTCTCTTACACGGGATGGTTTCTGCTTCGTGGATCACTAATATACCTCATTTGCATACCTTTCAGATGCAAGTGAGGTATTTAGCATGTCCATGCCCAGTCCGTGTAAGAGACGTTTTAGCTGGTCTCTTACATAGAGTTTAGGGCTGTTCCTGGATCGCGAGGCTTGCATGGAGTGTTACACGTCTCTTACACTCCGTGCAAGCCTTCGTGAATCCTGCCCCCTATCTTTGGCCACATAGAACTGGCTCCAAATAAAGCTGTAGCTAATAAAATTCACTACTATCCTCATTTCTGTTATTTATTACCATTTTTATTTGTCTTGCTTAGTGAGGCTGCACAATGCACAGCATGGAGCGCACATGCTTTATAAAAATAAATGGGATTGCACACTAAGGCTTTATAGAACATTAATGTCTATCGTGTGATGATACTTCATACACAGTTAATGTTGAAAATATGACATTGGTGATATAAGGAGCAAGGACTGGGGAGTACAAAGAATAAATATAAACATAAAATGTGACAGTTAATGTTGATTGTATAAAATAAACTGCTAAAGAACTGACTCTGTGTCTGGATGGGTTAATGCATTGCTGTTGGAGGTAGATGGTACTAGGTTTGAAATGGGGTGGGCACATGCATTTTACAAGTGTGTATATTAATTTTACATACATTTACTGGTACTACTGCCTTTTGCCATTGCTTAATTCATTCTCTCCAGTAGACCTCTTTTGAGTGTGTACCTTTAACTCCCAGTGGGTATGGCTTCAGCCTTTAAAAAATTACATTATCACCTTACAGTTCAAACAAATACTTATTGACAGAGGTCATATATCAATACAATTGTGTTTACCATCATATATGCTTCAAGATAAAATATTCTGATACCTTGTGTGTAGCATGGTTTTGGAATTATTAATGCAAATATGAACAGATAATATTTGACACCTAGAGGAGCAGTAGGAGGTACCTGCAGAAACACCTGTTGACGTTACTCGGCTGTAATGAGTTAATGATGGTGCCCATCACCATCATTCACCATCATGCAGGGATTATTTAACTCATTCCCTCCAGTAGAGCTCTTTTAAGTGTGTACCTTTAACTCCTAGTGGACATGGCTTCAGAATTTAAAAATTGAAGTTATCACCTTACATTTTTAAGAAATACCCATTGACAGAGGTCATATATCAATACAATTGTGTTTGCTATCATGTATGCTTCAAGATAAAATTTTCCGATACCTTGTATGTAACATGGTTTTGGAGTTATTAATGTAAATATGAAAAGACTATATTTGATGCCTAGAGGAGCAGTAGGGTGTAAATGCAGAAACAACTGTAGACGTCACTCGGCTGTAATGAGTTAAAGAAAGAAATGAAGAAGATAAGAAAGTAGTGAAATGGGGAGCAAGCAATGGGAAAAACAATGTGAAAGGAGGAAAGGAATGTGCAGGAAGGGCATAGGGAAGAACCATAGCCTTCCATTTCTTCAACAGTAAAAACTGATCAGATGTAAGCAGTTTATATTCACCCATACTGGTATGTCAACAACAGTTGTACTACATTGTAATTGCTTTATTATGTGTGTATCAAGTGTGTGTACATACGCTTTTTATATTCACCCATACTACTACATCAACTGTAGTTGTATTACATTGTAATTAGTTTTAAGTGTGTATCAAGTGTTTGTATATAGTCTAAATATACTACTGTGTATCAAGTGTTTGTATATAATCTAAATATACTACTGTTTTTAGAATTTTTTCTTCCATCTCTGCTGTATGTACTCAAAATGTGTGCCTTGTGACATACACTATATCCTACTGTGTTTCATGTGAAGCTTTTCTCCCTTGACCTCCACTGCAAATGGGCTTTGCCTGGCCCAGTGGACTTTCCTAGTAAACAAATGCCAATAAATAAATAAATAAATACATAAATAATGTATAAAATATTAGCTGACTTTGGACCGTCACCTCCAGAGACAGAGGTGACAAAAACATAATCATGTTGTATAGCCAATTGGACCAAAACAAGTGTGTCAAGTAGATGTATGTGAAATGGACACTTACGTATGGGACAATTTATTTATTTATTTTTTGGGACCGGTGCACTTTTTTTTTTTTTTGTAAGAGATGGATGTTGGGGAAGGGACACACGTATGTCTGGGGCAGGCAAGTTGGCAAGGTGAGGAAGCAGTTGCTGAAAAGACATATAAGATAAGATACAGGGATGGTGAAGGACATGAGGGGGATGAATACTATGATGGGGTTAGGGTGGAGAAATCAAGGCCTCATGGACATTAGGATGGGTGACAGTTGGAATCAAGTTGTCACCAAGTGGTCTGTCACCACTGTCTCCTCCCTGTGCCAGTGGCTGCAGTGCCCAATGTGTGCAACTTTGATGGGCGCTCTATACCAGGACAGAGAGCAGGCACTCTACTCTGGTTTAGCCGTGTATCCACTGTGTGGTGTACAATCCTGCGCACCATACCTGGCAACTCATCCCAGGTGATAAATGCATCCCCTCCACCAGTGCTGCCAGAGGGGACTGCAGGCCTATCCACTGGGTAGAACTACTTAAGGGTCCAGGTAGTGCAGGGGGGAGCAGAGTGGGTGCTACCAGGCTGCAACCCAGACATGCTGGGCCTCGGTGCTGTAGCCAGTGGCGTGAGAGTACCTGCCTACCCTGCTGTGCTGTAGTAATAAAAAACACATCAATATACAACTATAAAATAAAAAAATGAAAAAAGTTAGTCACATAAAAAATAAATAGGTGAACAAAAAAAAACCTAAACACATTAATAACAAAATTAAAAAATTATATAACAACAAATACAACAAAATCAGAAATAATACGTTAAAACACAGAAATATAAAATTAAACATAATAACAACAAAATGGAAACAAACTAAACAAAAAAGAAGAAAAGAGGTGGGGTGAGGGAAAAAAAGGAAAACATTACTATATTCACAGCTAATATACAAAAGCTTTCCACAATTATTTCACTCTGGTCTGTTACATTTTACTTTTAGCGCCACAACTCCTAAGAAATTTCTTTATTAGTTTAAAGACTACCCAGTTACTAACAGATGGACACTGCAGTACTGATCAGATCTCAGCCAGCATTCATTCATGTGTGCATATATCGCACATATGCATGTTTACATTTGACAGCAGGCTAGGCATGTCAGAGGTATTGAGGTCTGAAAGTAACTTGCTATAATGATGATTAGCTAATAGTTTTGTGTATGCAATGCTGAAAACATAACACTATTTGTATACATTATTGTATATTTGGGAAGTGTGGTCTTTGAACCCATGACCACTGACTACTGTAATATTGTACTTTTCTTGGGTTTATATTAGTGCATTGATGTATTACTACTTTGAATGTACAAATATTGAACCCTTTGCATCGAACGCTGACTATAGCGAAGCTGCAGAATATTGAATACTTTCCTAGGGAAAGTATTCGGTGGGCCATTTCTGCAGCTTCACTATTTCCTCGACTGTGGAGTGAAGGTTACGGGCCGGGTTAAGGTAAGTGGGCGAACAAAGGTGAGTGTGCGATAGGGACTTTAGGGTTAGGGAGCAGGTAAGGTGAGTGTGCGGTAGTTACAGACCTTAGGCTTAGGGTTGGGTTAAGGTAAGTGGATAACTAGTAGAGTATGTATGGTGTAGTGTAGGGTTTTGTGAAGTGTATGTGTGTGTATTTTAGTGTGCTTGTGTTGTGTGTATGTTTGTTGGAACAGCAAATTTTTTCCCTGGGAAAAAATTTGCTGTTCTGAGTATTCAATGTTGTGGTGTTTCGAGTGAAATGGTTCGATATTAGAACATTCGATGTAGTAATACTTCGATGTTCTAATATAAACCCCTTTTCTTTTGGACTACAGACTAATGCATGCATATTGTACTTTTTTACACTTTATACATGCCTGTTCACTGTTATTTGAGAACGTGAAATGGTTACTTTGTGCTACAGAGTAAGCCATGCATATAGTTGAGATATGCATGCTCAATTACATACAGCAGTCTGAAGCAACAAGTGATCCATCTTTAACAGTTAAAGCTACAATAACAGTACTTTTTATATGCATACATGCCACATGCTCCCCTCATCCTTGACAGATGTGCTTCATGAGACCTCACATTCAAGGCCCTTTCTTCAGCAGCTGTGGAAAAGAAGAACAAAACAGAATGGCATTATGAATACCAGACTTGACTATATTCAGCTGTAACTTTTACTATTGGTCAATGCATTTTATACTTACACATCTGTGGAGTGTTCCCTGCTCTACATTCCCTGATCCACTAATCAAGGGTATCCGTCTTCCTCTTATGGAGGTCATCATTATGATGATGACACTGCTCACCAGTGAGTGGGATACCTGTCACGTTAGTCATAGCCCTAGCAAACTAGTCCAGGCCTCAGAATTATACTGAGGACCTGAGTAGTCCCTCTGCAATACATGTGGGCCATGCTCATTAACTATGACCCCCAACAAAGACTTTGGACTTCTGAACACCCTAACACTGTGCTTAAAACCACATACCCTCTCCAATACCAGCCATGTCTCCTAAAGATCAAGATCAATGTCTAATGAGCATTTCCATCAACTCCACTTTAAATATATTTTTCCCCACCAATTGCACATATTGCACTTACTGAGAGTGTGCACTGTCTGTTTTTTGCTACATTTAAAAAAGCTGAGTACTGCTTACCATCATACAAACACGGTAAGCCAGGGTGCATCTGTTTGTGCAATGGTAAGCAATGCACAACATTGGGCAATAAAAAAAATAAAAAAAGAAATGCAATTCCAAGGATATTTGATATACAGCCACTTATGTAGCTCTGTTATTCAAATGGGATTGCAGAAATATACTTGCATGAACATAGCACACATTATACCCAGAATCATAATTTTCATAATATACGCATATAAATGAATAGGTAAAAATAACTGACATAATATTAGTGTCTCAGCTCTCATATATGTAAATATTAATATCAAATACACTACATCAGATGTTATGAGTGAGAGTAAATATGACGTGATGTGGAATAACATTATAAGTGTATGGCATATGTGGTTTTTGAACCCAGGACCATGTGTACATTCATCTTAAACTTACAGCTCTTATAGGTTCATAGGTTCATAGGTAGGTACTAGGCTATCTGCCCAAAGGCATTTATAAGCCTAGCCAGAATGTGCTGGCTTTCACCACCCCCTTAGATTAGTTCCCTGTGCCTCTGTCCAGCAGAGCCAATGAAGTGATCCCAGGGGTAAACATTCTGTTTCCCATCCGCTCATCAAGGGTTCTCTTGAAGAGGCATAGCGAGGAGCTCTGCCTAATGTAGATTGGAATCTTGTTCCAGAGCATGGGAAGTCTCTGGGACAGGAATCTATCCCTCCAGCACATCCTATTTATTGTTGTGGTGAGGTTTAGATCCCTAGAGCGTGTGGCTCGAGGGGATATAGTTTTCTTTTGGTGGAGCATGTCCATCAGTTCTGGGTTGGACATGACCTTGTATGTCAGGAAGAGATCACCTCTGAATAGGTGGTATGCAACCGAGTACAGCTGGAGTTTCTTCAATCGAGCTGCATAGGGCATCTGTTTGAGGTCAGTGATCCTCTTGGTGAGGTACTTCTGTGGTCTTTCCAGCTGTTGCAGGTGTCTTGTAGGGTACATCCCAAATGGGGCATTGTACTCTATGATGGGTCTGATGATTGATGTGTAGAGAGGCACAATGACCTTTTTTGATCTGGATGCAAACCCTTTTGTGATTAGATGGGCCACATAGAAGGATTTTCTAACTACTTTGGCAATGTGATTATCAAAGGAGAGATTATTATCTATTTGAGTCCCCAGATCCCTTATTACGTCTTCCGTATTTAGGGGGCTACCACCTATGTGGTAGTTTTTGGCTACTTTGTTTTTTCCAAAGGTGATGACTATGCACTTTTTGGCATTTAGCTTGAGGCCATGGTTTTGACACCAGGTATCTCTTTCAGTGAGACCCTTTTGGAGGATGTCTGTGTCTGCCAGAGAGTCAAGTATTGCCCCTAGTTGGCAGTCCTCTGCGAACTTGGTCAGCCATAGTCCTTCTGTGCTTGCCTGTACCTCTGAGGAGTATATGCCGAACAGGAAGGGTCCTAGGACTGAGCCCTGGGTGACACCACTTGTAACCGGTTTAGAGTCAGACCTAGCTCCCATAACTCTTACTATGTGGGTTCTGTACATGAGCCATTTGGCAACTCATCTCATGATGTAGGGGTTTATGTTCAGGCTGGTAGCTTGTCTATAATACCTGAATGGGGAATGGTTTCAAAGACCTTTGTGAGGTCTAAGTAGGCTGTGTGGACCACCTTTTCATCATCTATAGCCTTGGTAACTGTCTCAGAGAAGTCCACCAGGTTTAGGAGGCATGATCTGCCCTTAACAAAGCTGAACTGGGTAGGGTCCAGTGTCTGGAGGTTCCCAATGTCTCTGTTTATGACATCCATGATGATGCGCTCCATAGCCTTGCAAACCAAGACAGTCAGGCTTATAGGGTGATAGTTTCCAGGGTCTGTTGTGGCTCCACCTTTGTGGAGCAAAATAACAGTTGCTGTGTGCCACTCTATGGCCACATAGCCTGTGGAGAGGCTGAGTTTGAACAGTGTGCTTAGGTGAGGGGTTAGTTCATCTTTGAGCTCATGTAGGATGCAGCCTGGGACACCATCCAGTCCCATTGATGCTGTGTTTTTGGCTTTGGAGAGGGCTGTTTTAACCTGAGTGTCTGTGATTTTAGGGGCACTGTCTACCAGGATGTTGGTGATATTGATCGGTTCAGTGTATTTTGTACCATTCTGCACTAACTCTGAGCAGATCTGAGAATTGCCACTTAGATTCTTTACATAGCTAAAGAATGCCTTGTGGTTATCTTTGGAGTCATTGGCAATTCTTCTTTCGAAGCTAGCCTTGGAAGATTTTATGAGGGAACATAGTTTCTTGCTGATACTGGTCAGGGATGTCTTCCCTTCTTGGGATTTTACTCTTTTATGTACTAGTTTCCTCCTTCTATTGTATAGCTTGTTTATGGCAGGGGTCCACCAGACTGGTTTCCTTTTCTTGGAGGAGTGAGTCTTGGTTTTGTTTGGGATAGCACAATCCATGCATTCTTGTAGGTGCCTGTAAAGTGCATTAGTAAAGGATTTTGCAGCTTGGACAGTGTTATCCTTTGTCATGGGGGCTTTGAAACTTTGCACCTCGGTCTTAAGTAAGTGAAGTTTGCTTTTGAAAAGTTTTTCATGGTAGTTTCTTTGACCGGGGGTGGGGGCGGAATGTGAATATCCAGAGTGATTAGTTTATGGTCAGATCTAACCAGCGAGGGGTTGACCTCCGGTGTGTAACACCGGTCACCCATGTTGGTGATGACCAGGTCCAATATGTTGTCACCTCTGATGGGGGTGTTGACCAGTTGATCCAGGGCATTTAAGTTTATAAATTCTAGGAAATGTTGGGCAAGGGAGTTAGTACTTGAGTAGTTCTCCCAGTTAATGTTTGGGTAATTGAAATCACCCAATATCAGGGTGTTTGTTAGGACCTTTATGTTTCCCAGTGTATCCAGAAATGCAGAATGGGGGTCCTGGGACATGGTGGGTGATCTGTAGCAAGCTACAATTTGAATTGCAGTTTTTCCTATTGTTAGTTACACGTGGATGATCTCTGAAGCATCGAGCTGTGCCACTTGATGAATATGGATATGCCCCCGCCTTTTGTATTTTGGTCCAGGTTTTGTGGCTGAAATGTATGGTGTGAGTTGTAGCCTGGTAGTGCTGGGGTGCTTTCTGGAGCCTTAAACCAGGTTTCTGTTACTGCACGTATATTGATTTTCTCCATACTGAGGAGTGCCTCGAGTGTGTGCATTTTGAGGTTTAGATTTCTGGCATTGAGTAGCATTACCCTCAGTTTTTTGTTACTTGTGCTATTTATGGCAGTGGGTTTGTCTTTTGAGCCTTGCCTAAAAAAGGCACTATGGGGGTGGCAAGAGCCTTGGCCAGTATTTGAAAGCCTAAGGGATCTTGCCAAAAGAAGGTGGAGAAAGCACTTGTCCATGTTGCAGTTCATTTGTATAATCTGCAATGTCAACAAATTAAAAGAAAAGTTTGCTTGCCCTGTGCTAGAACCCAAACAATTTGCACTCAAGACCTAGCCTTACCACCTATTGCTACAGGATTAGTTACATCACATCCCCTACATTAGTATTCATTGTTAACTTGACAGTGTTAGCACAACACAGCCTCGCTTACTGGGCTTGCAGAATGCCCATTGGTATTAATTGAATGCATCCAGTTTCTATTTTTGGCTTTCTGGGTCATGTCTGATACATAGGTTGTCCAGTCATGCAAACAAGCTAAACATCATACAAACATGAAAAACAAAAAATATAACAACTGCAGAATGCACAAAAGAGCTAAGCATTGCACAAACATGCAAAAAAAAAAAGGGGCAAGAAATGAAAAACAATAAAATATATGAAAGTAATAAATGCATGACATATTTATGGCAGCATCCCTTGTACAATTTTCCTCAATTTAAATGTGTTTTGGTCCCTGCCAAATTTCAAAAAAATTAAAGCAATTGCATACCACTCAACTGTACAGGTTTTCACAGAATGTCCAGATTTCTGCTTCATATTTTTGGTCTGTTTCTCATAAAATCTGTGGGTTTTGGTAAATTACTGGCAAATCTTTGGGAACTGAATTCAAAAAATAATGACAGACATTTGAGATTCAGATTTCATACCTTTCAAAACATTCATGCTACTGCCAAACCTTTTATTCTATCAACGTGTTAAGTTTGTTAGAGCAGTATTTAAACATTGCGCCTATTTGTGTGCCTTTGTCCCGCCATTATTCATAGCTTTGTTCAGATTTCTTGCTGTAAGAGGCTGAAAGCTCTGATTGCCATGCTGCAGACAGCAAACTTACACAGAAATGTTATCTGCACCCCTGAAGAGGTTTCGCGACCATAAAATCACTGTTGCATGCCACAAAGCCTTGTTTAAGCATGCCATGCTTCATTAATATGCATTGTATGGCACCACCACAGACACAACTTATTGTGCAGGGAAACACTTCATGTAGGCTCTACACAAACCCTACATGGAGTTTCTTGAATTTTGTGGCTAGTTAACACAATTTAAACTGATTTATTACTTAATTTACTGTTTTCTCAACATATACTTCAAATAATAATAATAATAATGTATCAAATTAAACTTAAATGTACCTGATGGTGATAGTAATATTTGCAGGTTTCAACTTTTTTATTAGCTTCACCGAGTGTAAATTTTTTTCTGCTATTTATTTAGAGCTTAGAACTTGTTTTTTTCAACACATTTGGAAGGGGTATCGAACTTATTGTGCTCCTGCATTTTTATCAAATATAAAATTAATCCAGTGTTAAAAGAATATCATGTGTATACAGTAATATGAGTCTAGAAATGCTTGGATAATATCATTTATAAAAAGGAGGTTGGCACATGTTCATTGTAAACATGCATTTTTTTCAGCAGTCACTACAGCTTTCTATTTTTGAATATACGGAAAGAACGTTTTTTATTCTTTGCTGTAGTGGTGACTTTTCTTAAGTTTTGCTGAGTACATGCCATGTTGTGGCACTGATGCTTGTCACAACTGGTTATTGGCATTTGTGCAAGTGCAATTTTTGTCTGGCTCCCATGATGTGGCATAGACATTTGTCACAGTACTGCAATGTAAGCCAAGTCTGCTAACTTCTATACAGAAATGTGCAAAAGTCTATCTCTATATTGTTACCAACATTCATGATGCATAGGTAATGGCTGTATCCATCTGCAATAAATATAATGAAAATAATTTGCCTCTCTGGTGGAACTTCCATATTAATAAAATCTATAACAAAAGAAGGAAAATAATAAATAGTAGTATAAAATTCTCATCTCCCCACCTCAAGTCCACACTGAAACATGCCAGCAAGGAACTTAAGAGCATTACTAGCAAATGTAAAGCAGAGTATGAACTCAGGGTCACTGCAGAACCAAAGGAGACTGTGCATTTTATTCACGTATGTCAAGAAATTAAGGAAAGATATTTAACAGTGTACAAGCTTATTGATAATATCAAATTCAAATTCCCATATGACATAGTCAATATAGTAGCAGAAAATAGTACTAATTTTAGACCACCTACGCACATTGTTGTGTTGAATATCCCTGAAAAAATTAGTTTTCCCTGTGATCACCTTGGAGAAAGTATTTGTCACCTCACAGTAAGACGTTGTCCTGTTCAATTCTCAGCTAGAGCGTCTTCTGTGTGGAAACATGTGTGAATGGGTGTACCTTCGTTGAAGGTTGTGCGTCAGGGCTAGCAACTCGGCATGTAAAAATCTACTGCCAATCATTAGCGGACCGGAGTTCCGCTGTGGCGACCCCTAACCGGGAAAAGCCGAAAGACACAACAACAACAACAACTAAAGTAAAAATAATGCTTCTATGGGACCAGATAACATATCAAGCCACATTCTGATCGGTACCAAATATGCAGTATTTGAGCCTCTATTTAAAATGTTCATCCCCAGTCTTTCCAAGAGTTTGTCCCTGATGCCTGGACAACAGCCACTGTGACTCTTCTACATCAGGGACATCGGGAGGCATATGCACTGTACTGATTTCAGTGCAACTTTTTTAGAAGGGGGGGTAGCATTTTTGAAAAAAAAAAAAACAAACGTATGTACATATTTCTTCCTTTTTAAGGAGGTGCTGGCTCTTTAAGGAGGATACCAGCCAGTCGGAAGTGAGCTCACATCATGTCCGACTGGCTGGCTGTGAGCGGGAACCAAAGCAAGCAAATGGAGTTGGAAGGCAAGACCAAAGCAAGCAAATGGAGTTGGAAGGCAAGAGCAGGAAACAAAGCAAATGAAGGCAATCAACTGAATTTGAAGTAAGTGCACGTGTTGGTGGCTTTGAACAATCACAATTTTGAATGTGTGAACAATTCAAGTGTAGTGTATTATGTGAAGGCTTTAGTGTGTGTGAACAATCACACAATTATTTTATTCAAGTGGCTTTGAACTCTGTGTGTGTGACAAAGTGGCTTTGAACTCTGTGTGTGTGACAATCACACAATTATTTTATTCAAGTGGCTTTGAACTCTGTGTGTGTGACAATCACACAATTATTTTATTCAAGTGTGTGTGTGTGTGTGTGTGTGTGTGTGTGTGTGTGTGTGTGTGTGTAAATGCCCCCCCACATAATACACCTGCTGGTTATAGGTGTTGAGGCTTCAAGGTAAGAAGAGCCTAAAGTCCCTAACCACCACCATTTCTGAACTTTGTTCAGATTTGCTTTTATAATGGTTGTGAGCTATGGTGAGAGGTGAGAACTGAAGTTGTATTTCTCCCATTATTGTTTTTGTTGTTTGTTCAGGCTGTTTGTGCTAAGGTGTGAAGTGAGAACTGAACTTGTATTCCCTCATTATTGGCTTTGTTTGTCCAGGTTGTTTGTGCTAAGAGGTTGAGAGCTATCTAAATGATAGCTATTAAGTTTGTCTTCCTATTTTTCAAACTGCTGATTTAACATAGTGGTATGTTGCACTGACTATAGTGCATATGGTTCTGGGCTCAACACATGCATGGTGATAAGGCAGCATTTTATTCTAGCAACTTTCCAAAATTATACAAGCGAATGTTTAAAATGTGTCCCTGTTTTTTGGGCTTTTGTCCCCCCCCAATAAATGTTGGCTTTTTCCAGATTTCTTGTGCTGCAAAGTTCAGAGATACAGCTGAGTGTCGACATTTTACAAGGAGCTGAGAGCTGCAGGGGAACTTAAGTTTAGTGCTGCTTATGCATTTGCTTGTACTGTTAATAGCACAACAGGTAGTGTACTTGCTTTTGATGCAGAAGGCTGTGGGTTCTTCTCCCACAGTAGGTAGATGCATTGCTGATACTGTACTGTGTTGTAAAGGGGGGTGGATGCTGTAGCCTGTTTTGGCGAAGATATCTAGTAGCAACTATGAACCTGTTATCAGTTTGCCATCCATTCCCTATTGCAATATTACTAGCGTATAATTGTTTTTAATGCAACATAGGCAATTTATTCCTCAAGGGCAACAGGCACATTATTTGTAGATGAAACCATGAAATATAAAGTTGGTTGCTAGCAGCAGCCTCTTCATTAGTTACAGATTTCTCTAATGTGGAATTATGTAGATGGCTTTTACTAGTTCAGAGATTGTGCATATTTACTGATACTGGTGGACTGTAGATGTTTGAGTAGACTTTTATGATGGAAGGTGTATCAAAGAGCATGTGTATGTTTCATGTGCAAGGGGCCTATGATTTTAAAACAGCCCAAAGTTAATCTTTATCTGCCACTGGCAAAATGTATTTTCTTTGAATGTGGGTTTCAATGCTGTCTCAATGAATGTGAGTTTCAAGGACAGAGAAGTTTTAATGCTAAGTCTAGTTTCATTGTGAGACTGCATTGCTTTGTTTAACAGATATTTATTGGTGTTCGTGCTGTAAAATGCAAAATAAAACTTTTCTGGCAAATCATTTAGGAATGAAGTCACTAAATGACCGACGTTAAGTTTCAGATGTCATAATCTTCAGAAAAATGCATGCTAAAGCAAGACCTGATATTCTATTAACTGTCTTAAGTTTATACAAGGTCAATTTTTAGTACTGTTTGTATGTTCCCCCAATATATTTGGCCTTGTACAGATTTCTTGCATTAAGAGGTTGAGAGGTATGTGCAAATAAATCACTTTATAGAATTAGGAATATCCAAACCTCTCAACTATCCCCAATTTTGGCTCAAAATGTTGCTCTCCCCCTAATAATCTCTCTGCAAAATAGCAATTTTGGAAGAAAACGTGGAGGGTTTACTTTTTATAAATAACTGTAATGATCAGAGTTATACATTACTTTTATTTCAGAAATGCATGTAGATTCTTTAATTTTGTTAGCTGCTCTAAGTTAAATGTGCTCATATTAAAATGGTGTCCCTTCTTTGACAGGTTCCCAGCTGTATTGTCTGGCAATTTTATATTTTTGCATCACAGTTTTGGTCCGTTTTTCATAAAATTGCAGTTTTCTGGCAAATTAGTGGCAAATTGTTAAAGACTGAAGTTAGAAAATAATGGCAGACATTTGAGTTTCAGATTTCATACCTTTCAGAAAATTCGTACTAATGCAAGACCTACTACTATTCTATTATCTTTTCTAAGTTTATAAGAGCAATATTTAAAAAAATGTCCTTATTTTTGGGCCTTTGCCTCAGTTTTATTTATGAGTTTGTTGCTCTAAGAGGTTGAGAGGTTTTGTGTGTGTGTGTGTGTGTGTGTGTGTGTGTGTGTGTGTGTGTGTGTGTGTGTGTGTGTGTGTGTGTGTGTGTGTTAGGTAGGTAGCGTACCTCTCAACTGTCCAAATTTTGCAGAATGTCCAGATTTTTGCCCCATATTTTTTGCCTGTTCCTCATAAATTTTGTGATTTTATAGAAAATCATTGAAGGCTGAAGTTGCTAAATAATGACAGACATTTGAGTTTCAGACTTCATGTCCTTTAGAAAAATTCATACCAGCACAAATCCTGTTATTCTAGCAACTTTCTCATACTAGCACAAATCCTGTTCTAGCAACTTTCTAAATTCACGAGAGCATTATTTAATATCTGTCCCTGTTTATTTTAGGCTTTGTCCATATTTCTTGCACTAAGAGGTAGGTACTGTAGGGGTGTGTGTGTGTGAATGAAACATCTTAGTTAGGGGTAGCAGGTGGTTAGTAATTTACTCAAGCTCAAAACCTGCACCTTAGTTACAGAAAACAAAAGCATAAATTCTCTACCCCAACTACCATGCTGCATTTTTCAAAGAACTGACATTTCAGGTTAATTTTCAATTCAAGGAACCAAGTTTGAGTGAATTTATATTATATTACTGAAGAGACATTACAGCGAATGCCTCTTCATCAACACTAAAAGAGCGAACCGTGAATTACGAAAATGGCCGTAGCTTGGCTGGGGAGGGGGGTAGCAGTTTGAGAGCTGTGAGTACAAATTTGAAAATCCTAGCTACACCCCTGCTCTACATAAGGGTGGCCTCTATACAGTCCCAGGTAATTATAGGCCCAACAGCTTCACCAGCCTTAATATATAGCCATCAAACTTACTTCAGAACTCATTTATGCAGACATAGGCAACGTATCTGATCTGGCTCTACTCACTCTGGTTTAGTGAAAGTCAAATCCTGTGTCTTGAACTTAGTATACCCCTTTAAAAATGTTACAGCGGCTATGGATAGTGACCATTCAGTGCACACTGCTCATCTTAAATAGACAAGCTTAGTGTAAACCTCCTACATTGTCTACCATATGACAAACTGGCTAAGCAACAGATCCTAGGTAGTGAGAGTTGCTGGTAACCTCTATGAATGTAAAATTGTAACTAGTGGGGTACCACAGGGATTAGTGTTGAGCCCTCTATTGTTTGGCATTTATTTTGCAGATAACCAAATAAATATCCATGAAGATTAGCTGAACACATTTGCTGATAACTGTAAGTTGGGCAGTGTTTTCCACTCATGCACTGATATTAAACTGCTCTAAACAGGGTTGGAATATGCACATAGATGACATAATGAAAAAAGTCTGAAGCTAAATATAAAAAAGTGCAGATTAATGGCATTTGGGAAAAAAAGCTATTTTCACCTCATCTGTTATATATTAGTACTCCTGTTCAAACAAATACAGTCATAACAGACCTGTGTACATTCATTCATGTTTCTACCATAGTCAGGAAATCTTGCATAGTGAATTTCAGAGGAAATTTCTTGAAGATCCAAGAAGTCATGTTACCACTGTACTTTTCCTTCACCAAACCCATCATCAAATACAATGCTTCCTTTGGTATGTACAAATCTAAGTGTATTTCTCAACTGGAATGGCCCTAACAAATTTTAACACCCCCCCCCCAATTAAAGTCCTTAGATCCTTCAACTACCCAAATAGATCATTCTGTGCATACTGCACTGTATAACATAAGGAAGAAAGTTGTGGAAAAAATTAAGAGGCATAGCACCCAGCATAATAAAAGCACTCTCGTCAAACTAAACAAACAACTCAGAAGACAAATAAAGTCTACCAAAGCCAAATTTGACGTTAATTTGGTCTCCCAGGTCAAGGACAACCAGAAGGCATTCTTTAGCTATGTCTGCAATCTCACAGACAGTGCGTGATTGTATACAGAGCTCATTGTTAATGAAGCCACCTACACTGAACCAGAAGACATACCAAACCTATTGACTGACAAATCCATCTCCAACTTTACCCCTCTCTTCTTCTCAACCTACCTTCAGGAAATAACATCAAATATAACTCCCATACTATCACTAGGGAACAGATCCTTAATGGTCACACTAAGGCTGAAGAACACTGCATGAATGGGCCCAGACAATATACCAGGATATCTTCTAAATAGCGTGAAACATGATCTATCAGGCTCTCTGGAATTGCTATTTAACTGTAGCCTCCAAACAGACATTGTGCCTCACAAATGCAGAACAGCAACTGAAATATCTCTGCAAATAGGTGGGCCATCTACAGACACAAAAGTCTCACTAGTCTCATATGCAAAGCCATGGAAAAAATTATCATGGACTGGATCAATAATAACATAGGAAACCTACAGACACTGGACCAAACCCAATTTGGTTTTGTTAAAGGCAGGCCATGTCTACTCAACTCGGTGGACTTCTTTGAAAAGGATCACCAAAGCAATGGATAAGGGCATGCTTCACACTTCCTACCTTGACCTGGCCAAGGCATTTGGCAAAGCACATCACGTGGGTATTGTTGAAAAATTTAAAAAGTTAGGTATAAACCCTTATATCACACAGTGGATAGCCAGCTGTATCATGGAGAGAACCTAGGAAGTTAGAAATGGGAAATCCTCCTCTGCAAAGAGGACAGCCACAAGTGGAGTTCCTCAGGGTTCAGTCCTGGGACAACTCTTTTTTGCCATTTACTTCTCTGAGATCAAGGCCAATGTCAATGGTCTTTGGCTGACTTAATTTGAAGATGATTGCAAATTAGCAGTAGTCACTGAATCCTCCACTGACACAAATGTTCTACAGGAAGGGCTGACACAGACAAATAACTGGTGTCAGAGCCATGGACTAAAAGTAAATGCCAAGAAATGCATAATAGCATCCTTTGGGAAGTCATCCACTCCTGGTAACTATCATATTGACAACACACCTCTAAGAGTTTACCAGTAGTCAAGGACTTGGAGGCAGACACATAGACAATAACCTAGCCTTTGGGGTCTATATTACAAGATCAAAACTGTGCTTATCGAAGAAGTAAAGCTTGATCTTGTAATATTGAAACTGTAAAATGTCAAATGGCTGATTTAACCCCGGGAAACATTTCCCTTGGCTGTTATGTGGAGTATGCCCATATTCCAATTTGGAATGATCTTGGAGTCGGTATATTTAGGTACGGGGTGTGTGAGGGGCACAGCCCCCCTCCCACATCGGGGAGGGTGAAGCCCTCAACTTGATTTCGGATGTAAAGTTGTTTTTTTTTTATTTGGCCAAGGGAAGTGTTTCCCTTGGTTAAATCAGCCATTTGACATTTTTAGCTGTCGATATTACAAGATCGAGCTTTAGTTATTCAATTAACTAAAGCTTTGATGTTGTTATATAGACGCAGCCTTTGACCATCCCATGTCTATAGTACTGAGAAAATCATTCTGTTGTGCAACTTATAAACAAAAGTATGGCATCTAGGTCCAAGAAAGTCATTGTTCCACTGCATTCAGCATTCATCAGACCTATCATTGAGTACAATGCCCCTTTGGTATGTACCTAACCAGGCCATACCTCTTAACTGTCCAGATTTTTGCCTGCTATGGTTGGTCCATTCCTGATAAAATCTGTGTTTTCCAGCAAATCATTGAGGACTGAAGTCACTAAATAATGACAGATATTTGAATTTCATACTTCACATCTACCAGAAAATGCATGCTAACAGAATGCCTTTTATTCTATCAAGTTTCTCAATTTATAAGAGAATTATTAAAAAATGTATTCCTATTCTTGGGCCTTTATCCCCGCCCCATTATTTTTAGCTTTGTCCAGATTTCTTGTGTTAAGAAGTTGAGAAGTATGAACCAGGCACATCCAACAACTGAAATGGCCACAGAGGTTTCTCACCAAAATAATGCAGGGTATAAGTGATGTGTGCTATGCAGACCACCTCAAGGCCCTATCACCGGATTCTGCCTCCTACAGACTGTTGAGGGGAGATCCATGCCTGGCATACAAGGCCACTTTGATGGACCTCCTACATATCCACAAAACAAACAGCACCAGACTTACCCATTCTAAAGACTTAAACCTTGCCTGTGATATAAATAGGACCTGCTGGAGAGACAAGTATGCATCCCAGAGACCTCCCCTTTCAATGCAACAGGCTCCCCATTCATGTGAAGCAGTGTATCTCCCTAACCCCTATTTAAGTGCAACTTGGACAATTGGATGGAGAACAGGAAATTCATAATGGACACAAGCAGCCTCTAAATGCTTCATCTCTCACAACACTGCATGCAAATTGTCACAATTCTCCTTATACTCAGCAGGCTTCCAGCTGTTTTAAGGTGACCCATGTCTCACTTTTTTGAGTGATGAAAGACCCAGTCCTATTTGACCTCCTATTTCTTTTACAAAACCAATCAGTCTACAAACACTTGTACTAGGGATCTAAATGTATACCATCAAGTAAACAAGGCTCACTAGAGGGATAAGTTCTTAATTCTATATATATTTCCAGCATATGGAATAAGTTACCACTACAGATCAAGCAAAGCACTACTTTGTCTATCTTTAAGACTAGTCTCAATAATTGGATGAGTAGACATACATTTACAATAGAGTTATCATGTGTGGCCCTGCTTGATTTGGGAGTTGATCACTATTAAGCAAATATAACAAGTGGCAACTTTTAAGTGTGTCTTCTTAAAGGGGTATATGGCTTGGCTTGTTATGGTCTTCAGTTGTGCAACTAGGGTGAGGAGTGAGGGGCAACAGCTCTGGGTGCAAAGTGTTGATCAGCCAATCCCAGTCAGTCTTTAATGTAACCTGAGTGCTGCAGTGCTTCGTGTGTGATCTAATCTGTGGAAAATGCTTGATACATTGTAGCAAACAGTTTGTTACATTTTGAAAGTAAAAAAAAAAAAATTAATTAAAACCTGAATGCTGTAGCACTCCATGCAGGCTAGGTATAAACTGTAGCAAGCAGTTTGCTACAGTTTAAAAATAATTTTTTTAAAATAAAACATGAGCGCTGAAACACTCCATGCAGGCTGGTAGAAAATGTAGCAACTGTTTGTTACAGTTTAAAAGAAGAACTGCTTATTATTATTATTATTATTAATAAATTATCATATGTTAAAGGAGGGTGGGGGCAGGGCACAGAAATGGGATCTGAAAGTCTGGGTCTGGAGGAAGGGGGATGTGTCATGAATCTGGCCACTTGGTTGGTGTGCCAGTAGCAGGAATGTCCTTTTAATGCTGGGTGGTATGTGCAGATATAACATTAAGAAGCCAGTCACTTACAGCTTATTACAATGAAGTTTACAGTGAAGTGTTTTTTTTTTTTTTCTAAGCTTGAAGAGCTTGAGGAGGTGGGATGCTGGTTCATAACACTGGGCAAGGGTGCTTGCTGAATTAGCTATGCTTCTGATAGTACCTGAGATCACTTACCTAGTATTGTTCTTATAAACAATGATACCATCATTAAAGTGTTTGGGGTAATAGTAGGCAGCAATTTCACCTTTGAGTAGTTTGTAACTATTAACATCAAAAAAACATATTCTGTAGCCTGTATCATTTTAAAGAACATATGTAGTCACTCTGGGTACTTCATTCTGCCACGTTTGAACTTTCTAATTCAGCTCTTTACTGAATACAATGCAGAGTGTTTTAGCTTCTGAATAAACCACCTAAACAACTTGGAAAGTTACAATGGTTCCTTACTATAAAAGTCACCAAAAAGGAAAATTCAAACCATTCAGAAAAGCTTCAGGACTGTCATTAACTTTCATTTCTTACAAGATACAAAGAAACGATTTCTGACCGGTTTATAAGACAATGCCTGATCCAGTTCTGTTTGTAAAAATATATGTCTGGAATGTGTGGCTGAAATAGTTAACATCACATTGGGGAATAATGCTAAAATAAAAATCATTAGTGGAAAAAGCAGATACATTACCATACCATACCATTAAGTTTTATGAAGGCAAGTATGTAATAAGCTTGACATCTGAAACTGTAAAATGAGGAGGAGAAGATGTAAAGATGGATGTTTTTCATCTCCCCTACATGCAACCAGAAAAAGTGTTAAGACAGAATGTAGAGTATAAACAGTTGAGGTGGACTGAAATATAATGCTGGTCAGTGGAAGAGATCAGTAAGCTGAGACTGTAGTAAAAGAAAGAGTAGCTAAAGGAAACTAATAAAAAAGGTAGGGAAGAAATATGTAATACAATGTTATCATGAAAAGAGTAAGCAAAGGCTTATGAACAGTGAAACAGACAGCTTCTGAAGAAATGATTTTCTTTTTTTTCGTCTAAGGAAGAAAGTACAGAGACGGAGCTAACATGGAGGATAGACAAGAAGGAAAGAATTAAAAAATAAATTCTTGTTTCACAGTGGTGGATAGTGTATCACACTGGTGGAAACCTGCACTCAGAGCTGCAAAAGAAATTCATTGATTTTCCTAATTCATCCTAAAATTGTTTTTCTTGTAGAATACCAGGTAGACAACCACAGGACATTATATGGAAATATGAATGGACAAGACAAGACTATGTTTTCAAAAGAAAAGTTGAGTTCTGGGGGCATGGACAAGATAGCTAACTGAGTGCAGCAACTGGTGAAAGCTCTATGACTGAAAACTTTTCTCTGATAGAAAATATAATCAAAAAATAAAATATGGAGATACTTGTTATCTAATTTATTAACTAGTAGTCAGAAAAAAAGATGTATAGTTTCAGGTTCTTCAAAAGCTGTAATTTTCCTGTCAGAATTTCAACTGATTGGTTAAGAGAGCAGAGAGGGCGGCCATGGTGGTGCAGCGGTTAGCGTTTGCCACCTCACAGCAAGAGGTTCTCTGGTTCGATCCTCGGCTGGGGTGCCTTCTGTGCAGAGTCTGCATGTCCTCCCTGTGGTCACGTGGGTTCCCTCCGGGTGCTCTCGTTTCCTCCCACATCCTAAAGACATGCAGTAGGTGGATTGGACACTCTAAATTGGCCCTAGGTGTGAGTGTGTGCATGTGTGTGCCTTCTGTGGAAGGTTGGGTGCCGGGCTGGCAACTCAACACTGTAAAAACTCCACTGCCAATCATGAGCGGACAGATGATATGCTGTGGCAACCCCTAACCAGGAAAAGCCGAAAGAAGAAGAAGAAGGTTAAGAGATCAGAGACTTCAATATGAGCCACTCAATAAATGGTACTCAGGTTTCTTGTGTTAAAAAAAGATATCCAGTCAATAATGCCTAGTATGCAAGATGCATTACTTAAAATGGAAAAACTGGGTACCAAAATAGAAAATTTCAAAGAAATGTCCAGAAGGAAGATGGAGCATTTAGAAATTCTTATGAAATAACAGAGTGCACAAGTCAGCAGTATGGAAGGAGCTTTAAATGATCATGAAGGGAGAATAACTGAAAGTGAGTCTCAGACTAATTTTTTTTAAAACAAAATAACTGGCTCATCGATAAAGTTAATGATTTACAAAATAGACTGACAAGAAATAACATCAGAATTTATGGCAGACCTAAAAAGTATGAGGGAGACAATATAAGAAATGTCTTGATTACCTGGCTACATAAAACATTACATCTACCTGAAGCTTTATATAAATCCCTGAGAGCACCTTCAAAGAAGGAAAATTCACCACCACATTCAATTATAATTAAGTTTATGTCCAGCTTGGAAAAAGATCAAATATTAAAAACAGCATGGTCAGGCCCACCTTTAAAATAGGTGACATGTAGTCAGATTTGACAATAATTATCCAAGTAAAGTAATAAGTAAAAGAAAATCCTGCTTACCACTGATTAAAGAACACTATTAAAACCACTCTGATGTTTCCTGCAAAGATCAAATTATTTCTTTCTGAAGAAACTAAAATATTTGACACACTGGAAGAAGTACCCACTTTTGATAACAAAATAAAATCCTTAATAATACTGAAGAAATGGATTGGAACAGTATAGCACTCAAGAACAAAGTGAGCTGAATTCCTAAAAAACTGTTTCTAAAATTAAAAAAAAAACTGCTTACAAAAAAGTGACTTTTATTCCCTGATTATTGGACTTTAATTTTCTGAAACGTGAACCAATAGACGTACCCTTTAATTAAAAGGTTTGTATAGGACTTAAGCTTCAAAGTATGTATGTAGATTTAAGCCAAAAAATGTTCATGATAAATGGTTAGTTTTACTGTTTTACTATATTTACAGTTAAATATTTAATATATTTAATTTAACTAAACATATCAATGTGTTTCCAATTGTAAAACAAATACTTTGTCTATGAGATTGTCATTAAATTCCAAGCAATAGAATTGTTAACTTTAAGAATATATAAGTTAATATTTTTATTTTACTTGTTTAACTTTACTTAGTATGTACATTGTTGGGTTAACTGAATGTCAGATATAAGGAATATGATAATTGGAAGTGTTATAGTACTACTGATTTTGTTTTCTTTGTTTCTGTGTAACACAATCCTTTCACAGGTTGTTTATGAAACAATTAACACTTTAAAAAGCCTGAGAATAAAATAATATTCCAGTTGTGCTAAACTGCTTTTTTGTTTGCCTTGCTTTCTGCCTATTCCTTGAGCCATTTTGAAGCATATCTAGGTCAAAGTTCATCACTGATGTCTGTGAAAACAGGAAGGAACTTTATTTTCTCAATTATATATGTGAGAAATCTACTCAAAATAACATATTTTGTAAATATTTAGTTAGAAGTAAAGAAATGGTAAAACAAAAGCTATAGTAATGTTTTATATTGAGCTGTTGCTGGCATATAATTTTCCTTATATTTTGCTGAACGCTAATAGCTTATACTGTAGTGTTATTAACTCTAATTGTACATATTAATGGACATAATTAAAGTTAGATGTTTATTACTGATTAGAACAATTTAAAATAATTAAGAAGAATGAGAAACTCATAGAGAAAATTAGCACACGGTGTGCACTGTGAGTTGTCATTTTCACATGCTATAATCAAATTCTAATGTCAGGATGTGAAGCTTAGATCAGAACAGTTGTTCACAATGGCTAAAAACACACATTAAAATTAAAGAAGTAGGAATTATTCTATATATCCATATCCCAGATAAGGAAGAACCAGTGCAAATATAACCAATAAACAATCAAAAGCACTGTTTAGAGGAGTACGAAACACCGGTCAGCCCAGTAATAATCACAAGCGTTTATTAGTAAAATAAATAGTAAAAACGTTAAACGCCAACTAGAATACAGCATTTTTCATCTGAACTTCAGACTTCTTCAGACATCGGTTGTAACAATTAAACAATTAACCAATGACTAATATATATATATATATATATATATATATATATATATATATATATATACACACACAATCCCATTCAAAAGGTCCAATGAAAACCAACAATTCATGAATTATTTATCAATGGCATATAAAATGGAGCAAAATACATATAGAACCATGTTTGTATTTGAAATGCTCATTCCAATGTGAAATCAATGTATATATTAGTAGATATATTAATCTATTTTATATAAATCAAATATCTTAAAACTATTAAAAGGTTAAAATGAATCTATTAAATAACTGTAACTGTACATTTATTTACAAAACTAATGCAACACCCCCCTCTAGTGGTCTATATAAAGAACACTAAAATAGTGCGAAACTAAATAATGGAATTTTCTTTAATATATTTCTTTAAAATTATATACAATTACAAAGAAATAAATAACTATACAAAGCATTAGTCTTTTTTTATTTTTGATATCATTTAAATTGATACAACAAGGCCAGAACATAAGAATGACAACACTAAATTCAACAACGCTTTTATACTAGATTATAGTGGTGACGCAAAAATAATTCAGGACATCTTTTATAAAGAGTGGGACAAATTTGCCCAAATTACAGATTTAAGCTGTAAAGGGAATGAACCACCAAAGATTATTTTTAGGAGAGGAAGAAATTTGAAAGATTGTTTATCAATGAATTATAGGTCAAAGAAAAAAGGAAACAAGATGCCTGGAACTTTTTCTTGCCATATGTGTTCCCAATGCCCTGCAATGGTAAATGCTTCCCAGATTTATCTTGAATCTAGGTGTAGAAAATTAGTTAGTAAGACTTTTAACACCTGTGATTCTTTTGGGGTGATATATATCGCTATATGCGAGATCTGCCCTAGTTTTTATATAGGGAAAACAGAGAGAAAAATGAGGAGAAGGGTATAGGAACATTTAAATGATAACAAAATGACTAATGCTTTGTATAGACACACTACTCTTTGCCCTTTAGCTAAATATAAGTTTTTCGTGATAGAAGAAGTGGAAGTAGATGAGAGGGGTGGACCATGGGAAACTAGGATTGAATATAGGGAATTATATTGGCAAGTGGTTTTAGAAGCCAATAGATACCCAGGACTTAATGATTATATTTCCCTTGCACCTGTCCTTAAAATGAGAGCTGCTAGATTATAAATGATGTTTTATGTACCCTTGGAGGTTGGATTTATGAATTATAACATATATCTCTTGAGTGTTATTAATTAAATATTTTTATGAGACATATTTATGGTTATTTATTTATTTGTAATTGTATATAATTTTAAAGAAATATATTAAAGAAAATTCCATTATTTAGTTTTGCACTATTTTAGTGTTCTTTATATAGACCACTAGAGGGGGGTGTTGCATTAGTTTTGTAAATAAATGCACAGTTATTTAATAGATTCATTTTAACCTTTTAATAGTTTTAAGATATTTGATTTATATAAAATAGATTAATATATCTACTAATATATACATTGATTTCACATTGGAATGAGCATTTCAAATACAAACATGGTTCTATATGTATTTTGCTCCATTTTATATGCCATTGATAAATAATTCATGAATTGTTGGTTTTCATTGGACCTTTTGAATGGGATTGTGTATATATATTAGTCATTGGTTAATTGTTTAATTGTTATAATCAATGTTTGAAGAATTCTGAAGTTCAGACGAAAAACGCTGTATTCTAGTTGGCGTTTAACGTTTTTACTATTTATTTTACTAATAAACGTGATTATTACTGGACAATTATTCTATATAGTCAAGATTCCTTGTAATACTAGAATAAGAAAAGCAAACATCTTATGAATAATATGCAAATGCACAAGGAATGAAATATCTACTATGCAAGGGCAATATAAAAGCAGTACCAGTAAGTTAAGAAATATATATACTTGCTGTAATCTCTAATAGAGAGCTTATGATTGAATAGGTCTTTGGTGGGATATTTTAGAAATACAAGTTACTTAGAAAAAGATAAAATATTAGCGGGCAAATAAGACAACAAAAATATACTTAAATAACAACCTGCTTATAAGAAAGATATGTATTACATATACCTGCATATGACAGAAATGTGAATATACAAGATCACATATAAATTACATAGAAAATCATATAAAACATTTAAAAATATCCTGGAAGCTGCAATTTGAGGCTTGGTCATATGAAATGTTTACATATTGCACATTATTAGATTTACTAAGACTACATGAAATAAGTCATTTCATAAGTCAGAGTTGAAATTTGAGTGCTATATTAATGAAAAATTATATCAGTTTTGATAGAAAGTAATATATTTTTTTATCTGAGAAAGGCGAATGGAATTTAAATGAAGCAGTTTGTAATGTTTGAAAACAATATAGATGGCAAATGTTTTTATAATCCATAGAAATAGTAAGACATTCCCTTTGAACTCAGTAATGTACATATTTTAATGAGCTAAAGAAATTTTAAATATTTTGATATTTATCATATTAATAGTGTTACACAATTTTAAGATATAGACACTTGTACTTTTAAACTTTATTCAGAGCTTTTGTTGGCTCTATAAAATATGTATATATCTTTTAGCATGATAAATATATATGTGCATTGATTTTATTTTATTAAATAGTATAGTATGATAAGATTATCTGTTATCTGTAAGTCTACAGATATCTTTAACTCTTCAGGTCCCACTCTGTTCTACTTATTTATTTTAGCTATTTAGTTATAATGATATAGAATGAGTGAATACTTTAGGAATATTTAATGGATAATTTATACTACTACTATTACATAAATGTGTATAAAGTTAGAAGTAAAGAAATGGTACACTATTTTTTGGACTGTTTAATTTTTTGTGATTAATTCGAAAATGATTTTTAACTTTTATACAGTACAATGAGAATAGTTTTAAATGGAAAAACATATAACTAAATTTATAGTCTCCTATTTTTTTACTTATATATAATATATTAATTATTAGTAAGTCACTGTAGCTTTTGATTAGTTTTGTGATGAGTTTTTAGGTATTGGTTGGTAGAGAGATAGTATAGCAGCTTATCTATTCAATAGACAAACTAGGGACTTTAGTATACATGGTGGGTTGCATTTTATTAGCAATATATGCAGTTATAGTTGTAGAGTTGTCTTTGTTTTTGTTAGTTATGAGTTTTAGCAGTTTTGTTTGGAGAAATGAAGAACTTAAAAATGTGGAATGTTAATACAGTGTTGGAGGAATGCTTTAGAGTCTTTTATATAATTAAATTAATATGGTGGATAAATGTGTGATATTTAAAATAAATCTTTTAATATACACAGTATGAATACTTTTAATTGATTATCTATTAATGTAAATGGATTAAATAATGTCAACAAAAGGAAATCATTAATATGATATCTAAAATTAAATAGAGAAGAGGTTATATTCTTGCAAGAGACTCACTTGATAGACAATGATATACACTATTTAAATAACTTAGGCTATAAAATGTTATCTGTTTCTTTTATCAAAAAAGTAGAGGAACTGCTATACTCTGAAGAAAATCTACTGTAATGCCTAAGGTCATGGAATCCATTAATAATCCCAAATAAATCTATACATTTGTAATAATTAAATATAATAAAAAACTCTGTATGCTAGCTAATTTTCACTGCATTCCTGGAATATGTGCAAGAGTGGTTAAAGATCACTTCAACATCATTTTAGCAGGGATTTTAATTGCATATCTGGTATAGAAGATACAACTGAACAGAAGAAAAGTAAACTTCTGACATCAGCTAAAGCACTAAACAGATGGATTAGTAATAATAATTTAGTTGAGTTTTTTATCTTTGAATGTTAATGGTCAGGTTAGTAAAGTCATATTATGGGACTCCTTAAAATGCATATTAAAGATAGAATGGGAAGATGGGCTAGTAATAAAATGAGAGACTGGGATAAAGAGTTGTTAGAAATACAAAATGAAATGCACAAAATGAGGTTTGAACAACAAACAAGTAAATTAGGTAACACTGAAGTCATTCGAAATTAATGACAAAAATATCAGTTTTAACACATAAAGTAGAGATAGCTTAAGAAAAAATAAAATTGAACAGTTATTTTATGACTTAGCTAACAGAAGTAAGATGTTAAGTAAAAATGCACAAATGAATAATATCCAAAATATTCACACTTATTAGCTTACTTCAGACACAGAGGCAATGCTTAATATTTAAAATAATCCATGAGGATCTCAATAAAGATAACAATAATAATCCTGATAATTACAAAATTGACAAGTATTTAAAGAAAAATGTTAATAATAAATGTAATGACCAATAAATATATCTGTTGACTAAGCATATTATCCTATTAGAAGTTAAAGAAGCTTTTTTAAAAAAAGGAAAAACGGTAAAGCTCCTGAGTTAGATGGTTGAAGTCTGGAATTATACAGTCTGCTTATGTTAGATATTTTAGAATTACTGAATGAGATTTTCAGGGTAATTCAGAGTGACAATAATTCTTCCTCATGGAAACTTTCTGTAATCTCACCTGCACTTTAACAAGGAAAGGATAATAAGTTAGTTTCCTCATATAGATCTATTTCATTATTAAATTTAGACTATAAAATGTTTACTTCCATCTCTACTACATGATTAAGAGATATAGTTGCTAAATTAATTAATAAAGATCAAACAGGATTTATATTCAGTAGAATGATAGGGTAGCAGCTATCCTAGATTTAACAAAATTAATGAACAAGAAATTGTCCCTAATTTGCTTAGGTATTGAAAGAGCTTTTGATTCTGTTGATTGGAACTACTTATTTAAAACATTTGCATTCCTAGAATAATTTATTGGAATATTAAAAAAAACTGTATAGAGACTCCAAAGCATGTATTAAAATTGGGTCATACATTTCTCAAGGATTCACTTTAAATAAAGGCACAAACCAAGTGTGCCCATTGCCCCTCTACTATTTGCATTAGGTATCAAACCCTTAGCTAATAGTATAAGAAGCAATGAAAAAATAATGGATCCTCAATTAATAAGGACTGTCAATGTAAAGTACAGCTTTTTGCAGATGATAGTTTACTAACTATAGGAAATGTAAATTATTCAATCAAAAAATAGATGAGGAAATTGAAATGTTTCAAGAAGAATCACTGCTGAAATGTAATAATAATAAAACTGAAACTTCAGTGTTAAATTATTTACTAGATAGTAAGTTTAAAGATAACTATAAATGTAATTGGGAAGGAAAAGGCTAAAATGTTTAGGAATAAAAATCTATCAAGATGTGAGTAAGATTATTAATAATAATTTTGAAAAATATTCAAGAAGTGTTACTTCTTATTAAAAAATGAAATTAATGTTTTTTTTTTACTTTTGAGGATAGGTTAGTACATATTAAAATGATTATACCACCCAAAACTATATAGATTATATACATCTTGCATTCAATTGCTTAAATACCCAATACAAAATGTTAAAGAAATTTGAAACAATGTTAACTTCATTCTCATGGTATTCTAAAAAGCTGAGAATTGCTTATAGAAATCATATAAGATTATGGAAGTATGGTGGTATCACCTTCCCAGATGTAGAATCTTATTCTATTGCTGCAAATTTTAACTCTGTAATACATTAGATAGACTCAACTTACACTAGTCAATGGAAAATCATTCAGGACAGATTATACTAAATTCTTATAAGTTTATCAAATATGATAAATTAGAACTATGTAACAATCCTTTCATGTGGTTAATAAAATTTACCTTAGAAGGAAATTAATTTCAATCCTTAGACTTTACATATATGAAATCAGTTCTTGAGATACTTAAGAAATATGTTTTTAAAACTCCATTAATATCAAAATTTAATTGTTTTGCTTTCCTTTTACACATACCTCTAGATTTAAGGAAACTCAGAACAATGTTAAAATGAATTTACTGAAAAGGAATGGATTAATTTTATGGTCTTACTTTGAAAAAGGAAAAACTAATTCACCAGAAAATTTAATGAAAGATTATAAGTTGGCTAAATCTGTTAACCAGTTAATATTATCCATCAGTAAAAATTAAATTAATTTGTAGGCAATATGAGTGAAGAGGAAGATAATGCTATTCACCCTTCATATTAATATATGAATGTTATCAATGAAGGTAAATTGACCTACGAAGAAAGCTTGTGCAAGTTACATAAATTAATTATAAATAATAATAATAATAACTGTGATGCAAAATTCTGGGGCTTTTTAGATAGTAGTAGAATAGATGGTAAGAATAAAATATTATTAATTAAATCAGTTAGTCAAACTTCTTAAGTTTATACTGGAAAGTTTTTATGTAGAAAATATACATAGCATGTCTGTTATTCCCTATACAATCTCTAAGTTTAGTAAAATGACTTCTTCAAATTGTTGGAGTTGTAGTAAAGATATAAAAGCTGATTGGATACATGTTTATGGATTATGAAAAATGAAAGGCATATTGGGAAGAGATAAGCATGTTTTTAAGGGGTTATGGTCTGATAATTGCTCTTTAACTAGATCAATAATACAAATGAATCTTTCACTTCCTGCATCTGTAAAAGCCTAACAACAACAATATTTTGGAGTCTTTTGGCAGTTGCTAGAAAAGTTACTACAAAAAAAAATGGAAATCAAAATCAGCTCCTAAGCTCAAAGAATTTTTAAATTTAATAGAAATGTTATGAAAAACTGAAAAAGAAGTTATCAGAATAATATCTATAAATCATACTAAAGACTACTAGTGGTTGTGTTAGTCCTGAAATCTTGCTATCGAAATACCAAGATTCTTAATGTGTTAATTGCATAAAATTACCTTGATGATTCAGTGTATTCCAAATATTGCATAACAGTATGTGATGTTGAATTTTTTCCTTTCTGTGTATATATTGTAAATATCTTCATAGGTTCATAGGTGTGTATTAGGCTAATGGCCCTGGAGCCTTTACAAGCTTAGCCCATAGAACTGCCCTGGCATTATGCCGCCCGACATTAGTTCCCGGTGCCTCTATCAAGTAGAGCAACTGGAGTGATCCCTGGGGTGAACTTTCTATTTCCCATCCACTCATCAATATTTCTCTTGAAGGGGGCCAGTGAGGTGCTCTGCTTAACATGTATGGGAAGTCTATTTCAGAGCATGGACAGTCTCTGAGTTAGAAACCTGTCCCTCCAGCATGTTCTGTTGATTGCGGCAATGAGGTTGAGGTCTCTGGAGTGTGTGGTGTGGAGGGATTGCGATTTCTTTAGATGTAGCATTTCTAACAGAGCTGGGTCAGACATGACTTTGTAAGTTAAGCAGAGATCGCCTCTTAGTAGACAATATGAGACAGAGAATAGCTGGAGGTTTTTGAGTCTGTCTGTGTAGGACATGTGTTTAAGGCCTAGGATCTTCTTCATGAGGTACTTTTGTGGCCTTTCCAGTTGTTGTATGTATCTAGTGAGGATCATGCCAAATGGGGCATTATACTTGATGACTGGCCTAATGAGGGAAGAGTAGAGAGAGATGATGACCTATTTCTTCTTGTTTGCAAAACCCTTGGTAATGAGATGCGCCACATAGAAGGACTTTCTGACCACAGTGGCAATGTGGTGGTTGAAGGAGAGGTTGCTGTCAGCCTGTGTCCCCAGATCTCTTACAATGCCTTCAGCATTCAGTGGGCGCCCATCAATGTGGTAATTAGTGAAAACTGAGTTTTTCCCAACAAGTTAAATTAAATTTTCTTAAAAAAAAATGAAAAGTGGAGTTCTCTGTTGCCAATTAGCTGAGACTGGTTACAGGCAAGCCTACCAGGGATTGGTGACTTCCTAAGAGATGGACATTTTTGAGTCTATTTAAACATTGTCTCTAGTAGCGGTACACAGATGTGCTTCACATGGATAAATTAATTAATGGTTTCTGATTTACTTTTCCTATATTTTAAATATTTTTCATAACCAATTCTTTAGTCACTTGGTGCAGCAGTAGCATTGTCACCTCACAGCAAGAGGTTCACCAGTTCGATTCTCGGCTGGAGCGCCTTCTGTGTGGAGTCTGCATGTCCTCCCCGCGGCTGAGTGGTGTTCGAAAGACATGCATGAATGGGCGTGCCTTCATTGAAGGCTGGGCGTCGGACTGGCACCTCGCCACTCTAAAAATGTACTGCCAATCATTAGCAGACCGGAGTTCCGCTGTGGCGACCCCTAACTGGGAAAAGCCGAAAGAAGAACAACAACATTCTTTAGTCACTTTCTTTATCACACAAACTGAGTCAGCAATCTTTGCACATAGTGATGTACACAGAATTTTATTTTTATTTATTTATTTATTTATTTGCATTTGTTTACCGGGAAAGTCCGACTGGACACAGGTCCATTTTCAGCGGAGGCCTGGGGAGAAAAGCTCCACAGTACAATAGAAAGCAGTACATGAGAGAGCAAAATATAGAACATACAATTGATTTTAATACATAGCAGGTTAGAAGTTCAGTTCAGTAGACAGTCATTGAGGAACATAGTAAAAACATTGAGGTACATAGTCAAAAACTTAAAAAAATAAAGTTTTTTTTTTTAACCAGTATCTGGGTTTACAAGCTTTTTAGGCAAATCTGTTTATACTTATCTGAATATATGGCACACAATTAGATTGGTATGGATTAACCTGGAGTGTAACATGAACATAGCCAGTTAGTTAAGTAGTGGGTGTTAAGGAGTTTTTTGAAATGATTGAAGGAGGTGGTAGAAGTTATATGTTTGGTAGTGTGCTCCAGGTTTTGGCAATGGTGCTGGCAAAGAGTGATTTACCAGCGTTGTTTTTATGTTGGATGACAGTTATTAGGTTCTGGATGTTAGATCATAGGGTTCTAGTGGGAATGTGGGGCTTTATTAAATCCTGGTGTGCTGGGGTTAACTCAGGGAGGTAGTAGAGCTTGTGAGCTATAGAGAGTTGAGCATGAATATATGAGGCAACTCAAGCCAGTTAAGCTGTTTTAGGGATAGACAGTGGTGGCACCTGTAAGAAGCATCAGAAGTAAACTTGGCAAATTTATTATAGCAAGATTCCATTTTATTTAGTTCAGATTGGCATAGATTAATCAAGATGGGAGAAGCGTAGAGGAGGGTGGATAGGAGATGAGTCCTAGCGATGATAACTCTGGTACGTTTAGTCATAAACTGTTTGTTTCTGTAGAGGAGGCATAGCTTTTTATTGACTTTCTTGATGGTTTGTGCTATGTGGATGTCGAATCTCAGGTTATTGTCTATCTCTATGCCTAGCAGTTTAGCATGTGTGGTTGGACTAATTTGAATGTTTTCTTTGGGGTTGATGATGAAGTTGTTGCTCAGGGGAGGAGATCTACCTGGGCCAAAGAGAATTAGTTTTTTTTTTTTGGGGTTAAGAAGACGTTTGATGTTAGTGAACCAGGTTTTGGCTAGGGTGAAGGTGTTTTGGGTTAGGGTTTGTAGTTCACTTAGGGTAGGGGTGGCACATATAAGGGTGGTGTCATCAGCATATTGTACTACTGATGCAGTTGGTAAGGATGAAGAGATCTGGTTAGTAAATAGAGAAAACAACAGAGGGCAGAGGATAGACCCTTGAGGTACTCCTATAGTTACTGGTAGCAGGGGGGACAATTGGTCAGAAGTACAACATAAACTACTTTTATATACTTGTGAAATTTCAAGTAGCAAGAATCATATCTGTAGGATTTATTTAAATGTTTACAGTGTCATTATTGTCAAACAGCTACTTGATACTGAAAAAAAAACAATTACATAACATAAGCTGTTTTCTCTGAACTGATTACATATAATTTTAGGAGTATTTAGATAGTTCATGAAAAAACTGCATTTATGAAACCTTATAAAACTAATAGCATGACATAACTGCTATGTATCACAAATCTACTAGAGCAGCAACATAACCTCACCTTTTTTAACTGGGTGAGCTCATGGGATACAATGTCCCTTTTCAGGGGTAACCAAGTAGTACTGTATGTTTAAAAGACTTGGACAGAGTCACATAGTAGGCATATGAAAATTAAAGGAATAAAATTCTGGGACACAAGAAACAGCTCGCTGCTTGTAGCAACTGCTAAACAGCTGACAAACACATAAAACTTTCACAACCTTGCTTCTGAATATCTTAGGTAAGTGCACAGAAAGTACTTTGTTATTCCACTAGGAATACCTGAACTGCCATTCTATTTTTGTGAAAATTTCTAACTTACCCAGTGCTGCACAACCTTGGAGCAGGGTAAATTAAGTAAATCAATGCAGAGTTTTCCCACTGCAATGTGTGGGGGTGGGGGTTAAAAGCACCAGTGCACTAATGGTTTTATTTTTGAATGTTTTTGTTTGTGAGTTTTGTTGAAGCAAGATAACACGACAGAGTATTTTGCTGAAATTCACCATATCTAAACAGGTCACCAGATGCTCACCCAAAATGAATTACTGTATGCTTCTACAGTATATCTTGGTGGATATAGAAATATATTAAAAAAATTAAGGCAAAACTGTTGTAGAACATTTACCACAATAACACACAGATAGAATTCCACCTAGATATGCAGAACTTCTCATGAGTTAATAGTATATAGTGTATCTCAAAAAGCAATGCACGTTAGTCAATTTTTACTAAGCACAATACCCATAACAGACCTTCCTCCACTTACATAAAAAGTCATACCAGAGTCATCACAGCTGGGAAACAGGAAGAGTCTATAGACCACAAATACTAGAGCCTAACGCAGAGTGTCTAGGTTATACACTCCTAAGGCTGAAAGAGGATCCAGGAAAACAAAGAATGTTTGGGTCTATATTATATCAGCAAACGCTTGAAATTGCAAATGCTGTATAATCGACCTAAACACTTTGAAAATCCAAAAGCTGAACACACATACCAGCAATTTTTTTCCCAGGGAAAAAATCGCTGATCCATTCAAAAAAAAAAAAAAAAAACACAAAGTAAAGTGGGGAGCTTCACCCTCCCACACACTCCCCCTACTTAAATATACCAACTCTGAGATCACACCACAGTGGAGGAAATGGCAAAGTCCAGAAAACGACCCAGTGATTTTTTTCCCTGGGAAAAACAAAATCGCTGTTCCGTGCTTTCTGAATTTCACCATTTTGGGTAAACACGTTCGATTAAACAGTGTTCGCAACTTTAAGCATTCGCTTACATAATAGAAACCAGAATATTTCACTTATTTGTGACTGTAATCGGAAAGATGACACACCACTCATCTCTTGGCAGGCTCTGTAAGGAACTGGGCACTGCAACTTGTCTACAGGTATACAATTAGGGATATAAAAAGTAAGTCAAAAGAATAATTATTAGAAAAAATTATCTAACATAATTTACCTTGGTACACGCAGAGGAACATGATGCTGCTTTCTAATATTCTGGTAAATACAGGAAAATCCCACTTGCTAAGTAAAGTTCTTCTTTCACATCACATGACATTGCAGTACAGAAATAAAACAAGGGGTATAAGCAACAGCATTTGTCAAGCTGGAGCGCGAAATGACATAGCAGACCTGCTTTGCATCAGATGGTATACATGTCTCTCCACTGGGAGTGCAGGTAATGAGCATGAAATGCTTCACCTCCATAAATTTCAGATGTAACATATGACAAACAGAAAATGTCAACAAACAGAGATGACATCACTGAATATAAGTGGCCTAAATAGTTAAATACTCAAATTTGCATAGTCACTACAGCATCGTTTAAAGTCACAAACTGCATAATGCAGATACCACAGAAATTCTCCATATGTAACTGATTACATAGTGGTATATCTGTATTCATCATGGAAAATCTCAATGAAAGTTGTGGGATATTCAAGTAGAACTATGTTTGCTAATTGTCATAATCTTAATGAATGATTGATCAGGACATCATAAAATAGGACAGAACCTTGCCTATGTTAACAAGAATGGACAGCAATTTTCTGAAGAAAGTTGACTCCTCTAAGTCCATAAAACACAGGTAGATAGTCAACATTATTGACAGATTCCCATGACTTCTCCAATGTCTATGACAAGTGAAACAAGTAATTCACTGTTCTTTGGCAAAGACAAAAATCACCATTTCTTCTCCTGAATCAAAGGCTTATTTATTGAATGAAGTATTTTTCCAGGGAGGCTGGATCTCACACTCTCCCCCTTTTGAAACTAGGGCCCACTACTCCAGTTTGTTTTTCCAGAGGTTCTGTTCTGTGGTTCCAGATAGTATTGAAAAAACATATTAATGATAACATCTAAACAGTGTCCAGTATACATTAATGGTCTAGCCACAGGGGACATATTGAATTGCCACAAAAACCTCATCCATTCCAGTACATCTCACCAAAGCTAATCCAATCAAAACTACACTCATAACTAAACAAGAAAAAACATTTGTTTTGTAGGGAACAAGTTATGCTAGACCCTTCAAGAGGAGGAATTCATTCCACAACCCCCATACTTATATATACTATCTCCATGGGTATGCCATCTCAATGAAAAAAGAAAGGCAAAAACTTTGAAACAGAGGTTGCCCAAAAATGAAGAACATACTAGAAGTGAATCTCTACACAGCAGCAATTGGGATGTTTCCCATCCGGATGGTATATTCAATTAAATAATACCTCAGCTTATCTTCTTTACCCCCAGCCAGGGGTAGGGGAACTAACCTTATCTACCCAACTGGATCTACTTTTTTCATTTGTTTCTTAAAATGCTTCCTCAGTGAAAGGCATGTTTACCTGATTCAAATATTCCACAAAGTGTTCCGTCCACCTCTCAATAATGTCCTTCATTGACGGTAGTGTTTCTTCACCCTTGCTAAGACCAGTCTGGGCAATATTTTACCTTTTCTCCTGACCAGCCTGATGGTTTGACAGAACATCTTTGATGATGCCTGAAATTCATTCTAATTGGCCTCAGCAAACACTGCCACCAGTAGGGTCTTCACTTCTGTGTCTTCTACAGATGTTGTTTTCCTGGCTTGTTGGTAAAATCTGGAGACTCAACTCTGCTATCATTGTGTGGGAAGCCTATTTATTTAATGTGACAGTTTCTGTCATGTTTGGTGTCCACCAAACTATCATAGGATTTGTGATGGCTGTGCCCTGACCCAGCAATCAAGGAGCCTCAATCCTTACCACTAACACCAGGGAGGGCATCTCATATAACAGAAAAAGATAACAAATACACACAGTAAAGTACAATTTCCCTTATGTGCACACAGAGATCACAGTCAGTCTGGGGCTGGTTGCTCCTTTGCTCCCCAGGTCCCCAATAAGACTCCCCACTGGCACAGCTATAGGGTCCAGATCTCAGCCTAGCTGGCAAGCTAACCTCCAGTACCCTCTTTGTCTCACCAGTGCTTCGTGTCCCTGCCCAGGTAGCTGACACACTACGCACACTTTGAGATACGTATTTATAGAACTTCACAGACACTCCTGGGAAAGGCTGACACAGATTCTCCAGCTGTGCCCCTTTACCCAGACTATACAATAGTAATTACTGCCACCACCAGCTAATACTTATCAACTACCCAAAGGCCCTTAAAAGGGTGTCCAATTATTACTGTGCAATATTATTATCCAATTGGTAAGTGTGACTAATCAGTCTAAGGCTTATTAGAGTGGCCTTGTACAATAAACTCTATAAATATGCAATGTACTTTAGAACTTAATTTAACTGTACACAAACCAGCCATAGGTAAAAGTTTTTTAAAAAATATTTAATAATAAATAATTAAAAACACAAGACAACACTACTACACCACAGTGATATCCGAGAGTTCAGAGATCACGCAGAAAATTTAAAACAATACAGTAGGAAAGTTCTGATATAGCAGAAAAACACAAGTCTAATCTTTATAGTCCTAGCTATTTCTACAAGAAAACATACTTCTAATGTAATTTACTTTCATAGAGCAAGGCAGTGCTGAGGTTGGATATCAAGACAGAATGCTTATAGTCTCTCTCTCAGCAATAGTTTAAAATCCCTAACTTTCCCGCTGGGCCCTCCCAGATTACATAATTTTGACACTTAGGTTTTCTAGTACAAACATTACATCATTTTGACACTTAGTCTGAAGTTCCCAGGCCAACAGGCTACATTATTTAACAATCTAACACCTGCTCAGGAAACTACAACAATAAAAGACATTTCACATGTACACTCTAGTAATTATTCCTTAAGTTAAAACAATAGAAAGAATGTGATAGCCCAGACCAAATGACTCCGAGCTCTACAGATCAAAGAACCTATGAGACATTATTTTAATTTCAAAGAACATTTGAAATGCTTGCCTTAGTTTTCCTTACAACAGATGGCAATGTTGCTACATTGTTGAAGTTCACATTTTACAGTGTTTTCTTTCATGTAAGAAACAAGCCCATATTTTACATTTATATTTACAAATGCCAGAATTATGTATCAAATTCTATTTGACTAGGCTGGCAGCCTTCACCCCTTCTCTACCAGTCTTCACATGATTATTCTCCTGATATGTGGCAACTTTCGGTTACAGCTCTTTACTCAACCTCACTTAATGATGTGTTAAGCATGTTCAATTCAGGCCTCTGGTACTTGACTTCTGCAGGTATTACCTAGAATCTCTTTAGGAGACAGGAGTTAATTCAGGTCTCTGGTTCTTGACTTCCTCAGGTTTAAGCAAGAACCTCTTTAGGAGATAGGCGTTAACGCATGGTGTACTGAAGCATGGACTCAACATTCCAAAGACACTGTCATTTCATATTTGAGTTTCCCAGACCTGTTTATCATCTACTTTTGAAAATACATAGTCTACTTTACTTGAAACATAATTAATATCAATTTGTATCACAACGTCTCTGTGTTACATTTGTATCGCAATGTCTCTGTGTTACATTTGTATCACGTCTCTGTGTTGATATAAGTCATACATGTTAGATGTTATCATAGGTGCTGAGCTGATGGTGAGTAGCCTAATACCTCTTTGGTTACAAAGTTAAGTATAGAAATATGTGTTTCTTCCCACATGCTATGGCATCTTAATTATATTTGGTGGTTTAACAGTTACCATAAATAGATATGAATTGTCTGCTTTGTGCCATAGCTGAGAAGGTAATTTGAACAGGTCTGTTTACTCAGACACAAGAGAGTTAAATAAATAAATGTACACTGGGGATTTGTTTTGTTTATCATTTAGCACTGTTGACAAAAAATAGGTTTATCTTCAGTCAGTCAACAGATGTCACTTTCACTTCTGTTTTAAGTGGACACGTACTGAATCCATTTTACAGGTCAACATTTACATTGGTGGATAAGGAACATTTTACCTGGTGATCAGAGGACCTGCTGGAAAATGACAATGAGACTTTGAGAAGCAAGTCATTATGCTAAAAAAGTCAATAAATGCAATGATCACTTAATTGGAAATGACAGGATAATTTTCAAATTCAGTACGTCTTATGATGATGTATTTTATTTTAAATGTCTGTTATTGGTACATTAGGATTATCCTGCTACTTAGAGAAAAAATGCTCAAATGCTGTCTGGTGAGTTTCAGAAAATTAATGTCACAATTTAACAAGTTGTTATATGTGTATATGGTGTGCAGATCCTTATGCATTGTTTGAAGTTCTATTTTTTTTTTTTTTGTAATAATTTTTCCTGTAGTACAGTCTTCCTGTACCTCTTTGGTCAAAGCAGTCCTTTTACTCAGAAAAGAAAACTTTTATTATTTATATACAGAATGAAGCTTTTATTGCATAGGTTATGTTTGTGAATGTGAAAATGTGTTTCTGTAGTGCAGTGCAGTGTGTTTTTTCTGTTTTATATGTAACGGGTGCTTGGATTTGCAGTAAAACAGTTTGACTGCATTTAAAGATGAGTGACAGAGTAATTTACAAAGGACTGTTACATAGGCTAGTACTGACACTTCATCTTTGGTGCACACTCTGGTACCACTTTATCTAAATGGACTGTTATGGTAAGTGGCCTACCTGTTGTGTTTTTTACCTGAATCTTATTGTTGTGTCCCATATGTTCTTTGCAGATTTATTTGCATTTTCTATCACTTCATCTATTTTCATTTCTACTTAGTTCATATACTGCAAATTCCTTTATGGTTGTTTTAATATCCTTGCAATATACGTTTCAGCAGAGAGATTAATTTCCTGGGTGGTATACATAATCCAGGACTTGTCATTTTCATAATGGTGATTTGCGAAGAGTAGTGCTACAAGGTTATGCAAATCCTGGACTTTAAGGATGACTACAGAAATGCAGAGGACTTTTTGTTAACACCTCCCCTCAGTAACATAAGCAATATCAGGCCAGCTACTACACTGTTAAGGGGCTTTATACATATGTGCATGAATTCTATTCACAGACATGGATCTATAATGAACTCATTTGCATACAAAGTCTGTAAATAGCCCTGAAGTTACATATTTAAACAGCAGTTTTCTGTCAGAATACAGAAATGCGAGGGGATCTAAGCTGGTGCTAGTGCATAGCTGAACATATTACTGAAGGGTTCACTTGGATGAATGTTTCATTTCACTGCTTGTGTACAGTAGGGCGTTTTACTGAAAGGGTCACTTAGGGAAATGTTTCATTTCAGTGCCTGTGCATAGTAAGACATGTTACTGAAGAGGTCACTTGGGTGATTGTTTAATTTTGGTGCTTGTGCATACTAGGGCATGTTACTGAAGGGGTTGCTTGGGGAAATGTTTAATTTTAGTGCTTGTGCATGCCTGGATATTTTACTGAAAGGGTAATTTGGATGAATGTTTTCATTTCACTGCTTGTGTATAGTAGGGCATGTTACTGAAAAGGTCGCTTGGGGTACCTGTGCATACTAGGGCATGTTACTGAAGAGGTTGTTTGGGGAAATGTTTCATTTTAGTGCCAGTGCATACCTGGACATTTTACTGAAGGGGTTGCTGTGGGGGATAATTCATTTGTGTGTCAGGGAAGTACGTGTGCATACATGGTCAGACTGCTGAAGTGATCACTAGGCAAATCATTTATTGTGTTATTATAGTGCTTGTGCATACTAACACAAACTAATGAAGGGGTTGCTGGGGGAAAATACTTCATCTGTCTGTCAGGGAAGTGATTGTACATACTTGGACAGACAAGTTTGCGGACTGCAACTTCAATATCAAAGGCAAAGCACAGCATTTAACAATGGATGCCTGTACCGCAGGGATGTCATATTATGAATTGAAAGCCTCATTAATATACTATGCTTTACTACATTTCTCATTTGAATCTCATTATTTTTCAGGCATCTGTCAATCTTGCCATTGCTACGGTCATTTGTAAGCATCAGGAATACGCCTATAACACTTATGCAAGTGACTATGAATACCAGCCTTTGTCTCTGAAGATTAATGTTTTTGCATAGAACATTTCAATTTTTACCAACCCTCTTTTTCAGCAAAGAAAGGGAGATTCAGGCCTGTGGAGCTATTCCACATATTATAGTCTTGTGTGCTAACTCTGGTAAAACTACTTATTTGTAAGAAACTAAATGCAAATAATAAATACATGCAGTAATCTGAAGACTGGATGATGACATGACAGTTAGAATTCCTGTTTGATGCATTGTAATGGTTTACAGGACGTTTTTCTTCTGTCATCTGCAAACTTCATATTTAAACACTAAATAGAGTAAAGGAATACAATATTAAACAGATTGCAACATGTGCTAGAAATAAGTATATACTCATGAATTTAATTCCTTCACCATATGGCGAGATTTAATTGAATTGAATTTGTTTTTTTTTCTTTTATGGAACTACTTGGATTGTTTCTGACAAATCTGGCCCGGAAGGTAACTAAAAGCAGATCATTATTTTAAAATTACCTCGTTTACTATATTAATTGTGAACAACAAAAAGATAGCGAGGGGTTAAACATCACACAAATAAAATGTACATTCAGATGGCATTAAGATCTTTTTACAATATTTTGTTTTTATCAGTATATCTTCATTTTAAAAGCTGTTACTAACTGGTCTTTTATGTGAAACATTAGTGGTAAAATGACTGACTGTAGTAAAGATATTCCAGTATTAAATGTTCATGCATGCAGTAATGCTGAGGAAAATGTGACTATCCTCTTATCCTTGCTTACTTTATATTATCTAAAATTAAATCACTCAGAAGAATGCTCTAGTCCATTTTTTTAAAAATATTTTATCATCTCTTCTTTTTGACAGCTGTTTTATGGTCTGCTATTTTGTTTTGTTTTAGGGCATGATGATAATGGCAAATGTCCTTGAATGTTTCAAGGACATAAATGAATTCCTGAACACAGGTGTTTTTCTTTGTGATTTTGTTTCTAAATAGGCCTGTGTTTTGCCAGTTGTTTCATGTATGTCATTCTGCATACTGACAGTTAAACGAGGTAAATGCCAGTATCATTTTATCTTTGTTCATTTAAATGTTATCCAGCAAAATGCAACACATTCCAATTCAGCTCTCTGATTATCATGCCTCATCATTATGAGCCTTGTATAGATAATCAGCATCCATTTAAAATCAGTAAAACATGAAAAAGGAAACACAGTGGTGTAGCAAATAGTGTTGCTGCCTCACAGCAAGACATTCTCCAGATGTTCTTCGTCTCCCATTGCTGCAGTCCTGACATATGGGTATTCCGCTGTCCACCATCGGCCCGAATACCAAAGGGCTAGAACCGGCGTCGGTCATCGGCGCTCGAGACTGACATCAGTACGTGCCAGTACAAATGCGCATGACCGATGCCATAACCTCAGTCTTTCTTGCCGCGTGGTCCTAAGCAGAAGCAGCATTTGCAAGTGCCGTTTGGCGTTCTGGAATTGTCGGTTTTCGAGTTTCAGACCGGAGACCAAGTTGGGCTAAGTACCCCGTTGGGGACACTTTTGTCTTTTTCTTGCCTCAGTATTGACGGATGTCAGAAAAAGTTAATAACTGTATTTCTTGTGGGAAACAGATTCCTCATAGGGATTACCATTCACTCTGCATTCCTTGTTTAGGGCCTGAGCACGACGTTGTTGGGTGTCGCTTTTGTGCTACTTTTAACAAGCGTACTATTAAACGTCGGTTGGACTGTGCTAGGCTGGTGTTTGGTAAACGTTGTAATTATAACATGCCGTCGGATTCTCCGACGACTGGTTCTTCTAAGAAACGCAAAGAAAAGTCTTTGCGGTCCAAACAGGATGAGGCGTCCACTCCGGACGCCGGTTCTGTTGTACCACTGGCTACTTCTGCGGCTCCTTCTGATGGTTTACCTGAGTCTCAAGGGGAGCCTTTGTTACTGCAGGAAGTGGCTTCTCCTGTGTTAGGCCAGGCTGAAGGTGCTTCTCTAATGTCAGTGGTTCACTCCCCTCATAGGGTAGTTAGGCCTCCTCCTTCTCGGAGCAGAGCCCATTCTAAGTCTAAGTCTGCCCCTGCTGGTGCTAGTCCCCAGGGTCCAGCTCCTAGAAAGCACATGTTAAAGATGGCTGAAGATTTGATTACTTTAATTAGGGGTTCTATGCCCCCCCCTGCGAAGAGGCCCAGGGTGGAGACAGAGTTGGAGGGTTTGGTTCAGTCTTCCAATGAGTCAGATTCCTCTGTAGAAGAACTTCAGGATTTCCCTCCTTATTCTGATTCGGAGGCTGAGGACTCTACTCCCTCGTCCCCTCCAGAAGATTTTTCTTTCTCTGAGACTTTGCATTCCATGAGGGAACATTTCAAATGGGAGGGCCAGGATTATTCTGATTCTCGTAAAAGACTAAGGGAATTCTTGTTTTTGCCTCAGCATAGGCCCTTGGCTATTCCCCCTGTACTGGATGTTGTTCAGGATGTGTTTTCTGAGGCTGCCCTTAACCCAGATTCTCTGCCTCCTGCCCCGGTTAAACCAGATAGATACTACAGGGTTCCGGAAGCTCACAAGTACTTGTATAAGAGTCCCGGGGCTGATCCAGAAACTATTACTCAAGGCCCCAAAGGGGTTAGGCCTTCTGTGGTTAGAAATCCAGTTCCTCTGGACAAAGATGCTAGGGCCCTGGATAGGTGGGGTAAGAAACTGTATACCTCTTCCACTTTGGCTATGAGAGCTTTGAATTGTCAGTTTCATATGCTCCGGTATCAAAATTATTTGCTGGGCCAATTGAAATGTAAAGTAGATGCTTTAGCTGAAGGTATTGAATGTAAGGAGCTTCAGGATTTAGTGCATGCTTCAGACCAAGTTGGTAAGCATTCTTTGCAGTGTGGTTTTGATGCTTTACAGGCTTCTTCCAGGGTGGCTGCTACTAGTTCAGTTATTCGTAGGCATGCTTGGCTTAAAGATCAGACCTTGTCAGAGCATGGTAAGGCTCGAATTATGGATGCTCCTCTACAATCTGATGTTCTTTTTGGTCCTCCAGTAGAATCAGTTTTGAAAAAAATGGAGGAAAAAGCTAAGTCTATGCAGGCAGTTAAGGATTTTTTACAGGTTCAGCCCCCTAAGTTCAGTAGGAATTGGCCTGCTAAGGGTTGGTCTTTCCCCTCTTCGGATTATCAGTCTAGGGGCAGGTCGAGGCGGTAGGGGTAGGGCTTCCTCTCAGGGCCCTGTTACTTCTAGGTCTTTGAGTTCTTCTACCCTTCTGCTGGGAGGGCAGGGGTCAGTCCTTTCGAAACAGACCCAATGACCCGTGTCTTTAGCTGCCGGACTCTGCCTTGCTGGCAGCCCCTCTAGGAGGAAAACTGAGATTTTTCAAAAGGAATTGGCATTTGGTTACCCAAGACAAATGGGTATTGGACATAATAAATCGAGGCTACAAATTTTATTTTCACACATTCCCTCCTTTCAAAGGTATGCCGGATGTGCCTCGTCAGCAAAGACTGGAAGCAGACTCAAATTTCTTCTCTGCTTCAGTTGGAAGCAATACAGGAAGTACCTTCTGCAGAAAGAGGCACGGGGTTTTATTCCCGTCTTTTCTTAGTGCCAAAGAAAGGAAATACATGGAGACCAATTCTGGACTTGTCCATTCTAAATACCTTTCTGGAAATTCCAAAATTCAAGATGTTAACACTGCAACAGCTGTTACCTATGCTGGGCAAAGATCACTGGATGGTGACTCTGGATCTCAAAGAGGCCTATCTTCACATTCCTATCAGGCACAGTTGCAGGAAATTCCTGAGGTTTGGTAATGGGAATTTGCATTATCAGTTCTCTGCATTGCCCTTTGGCTTGTCTACTGTGCCCAGGGTATTCACAAAAGTCCTGGCTCCAGTAATAGCTTTTCTCAGGCTAGCAGGAATTCAAATTTATCCTTATCTGGACGACTGTTTGATTCTGGCTCAAGGCAAGCACGAACTTCTTCAACATCTGCAGTATGTAATGACAGTTTTAAGATGCCTAGGGTATTCTGTGAACGAAATAAAGTCCAGTCTAGTACCCTCACAAGAGATGTGTTTTCTGGGTGTGAAACTGAATACAGCTGCTCAGATGGCATTTCTTACCCCGGACAAACAAAGGAATCTTCACCTATACTTCCAACAGCTATCAGTAATGTCCAGGCTGACTGCAAGGACAGTCCTTCAAGCCTTGGGGTTCATGGCATCTTGCATTCTAGTACTTCCCAATGCCAAACTGCATATGAGGAAGCTACAATGGTATCTCAAGAGCGTTTGGACTCAACACTGCCACGATTTGGACACTGTAATTCGGATTCTACCTTGCATTCAGAGAGAATTTCTGTGGTGGGCTCAGGAATGTCACCTAAACAAGGGGCTCTCTGTGACCCAACCAGAGGCAAGTCAGATATTAACGACAGATGCCTCGGAGTCAGCCTGGGGAGCTCATTTCAGAGGAAAATGGATTCAAGACCTTTGGGCCCCAGAGCTACTTCACTTGCATATCAACATGAAAGAGATGCTGGCAGTTCAATTTGCTTTGGAAGGATTCAAAAGCCTACTTCAACCAGGACTGGTGTTGATTCGAACAGACAACACGACTGTCATGTGGTACATCAACAAGCAAGGGGGAACTCATTCTTACCCTCTTTGCAGACAAGCAATGCTGTTGTGGGAAACTGCTTTGAATCTGCACATCACTCTTTGAGCACAGTTTCTGCCAGGAGCACAAAATTCTTTAGCAGATGTTCTGAGCAGACAGATGGTGGATCCTCACGAATGGAAATTGGACCCTCAGGTATTTCTTCAGTTGACAATGGCTTGGGGAACTCCGGACATAGATCTGTTTGCTTCTCCTCTGAATTTCCAACTGCCACTGTTTTGCACAAGGCTATTTCATCCGAAATCCTGGAAAATAGATGCACTATCTTTCAGTTGGAGCAACCTTCACGTGTATGCTTTTCCTCCTTTGCCTCTTCTTCCAAAGGTGCTGTTGAAAGTCAGGAGGGACAAACCTTGCATGATCCTTATAGCACTGGATTGGCCTCGTCAGCATTGGTACCCTCTGTTGAGGAGCTTAATTCATGTACCACCTTGGCCATTGCCACAGATTCCTCACTTATTGTCTCAGGAAAACAATAATTTTCTCAATGTCAGGGTGCAATCCCTGCACCTGACAGCCTGGCACATTCTGTTTTAGAGAAGGAGGACGTTCAGCTCCCTCAACAAGTTTTGGATGTTATTTTGGAAGCCAGGCGTCCTAGTACTCGAAAAGTTTATGCTGGTAAATGGAAGAGATTTTTTCTTTGGAGTTCAGCTAAAGGCTTTGATGTCGAATTGCCTAATTTGAGTTGTACATTGCAATATTTGACTGTTTTATTGGACAAGGGTTTGTCCTTCTCTTCTGTAAAAGTGCATGCTGCAGCTATTTCTGCTCACTATGATTGTGACCCTCCTTTATTTTCACATCCATTGGTTAAACAGTTTCTTAGAGGGGCAAAGAATATCAGACCCCACGGAGGGCTCCTACTCCTACCTGGGATCTTAATTTTGTTTTGGAAAAGCTGACTCTGCCTCCTTTTGAACCTGCAGCTACAGCTGAATTGCAGTTCTTGTCTTGGAAGACTGCTTTTTTGTTGGCTATTCCTTCTGCTAGAAGGGTATCTGAATTACAGGCCCTCATGGCAGTGGAACCTTTTCTGATTTTTCACAATGACAGAGTTTCCTTACGTACTAATCCTACTTTTCTGCCTAAAGTGATTTCTAATGTGGCATTGAACCAATCTATACATTTGCCTACTTTTTATGCTAACCCCAAAATGAAGGGGAAAAAGTTTTGCATTCTTTGGATGTACATAGGCAGTTGAGGTATTATTTGAGCAGAACCAAAGAGTTCAGAAGATCTCAACAATTATTTGTTTCTTTTGCTTTGACTTCACGAGGGAAAGCTGTCTCAAACAAACTATTTCCAAGTGGATTAGCCATTGTATTGCTTTTTGTTACTCTCATCATGGTGAGGATGTTCCAGCTGGGATCAGGCCTCATTCTACTAGGGCTACGGCCACTTCTACTGCTTTTTTGAGAGGGGTAGCTACTAAAGACATTCTGGAAGCAGCTACTTGGAGTTCTGTACATACCTTTACAAAGCATTATCATTTACCTCTTTATTCTAGGTCTAGGGCTGGGTTTGCCACTGCAATCTTACAGGGCATGTCAGCAGCTCCTAATGCTATTTAGTTGACCAGCCTCCCTTTTTTCCGTTGCTCTGGGATTCTACCCATATGTCAGGATGTAAATGTTCGAGGATCTCCATTGCTGCAGTCCAATTTTCCCTCCCTCCTTCCCCCTTTTTCTTTTTAGGTTGGGGTTTGGGTGGTGTTTTTTGCATTCTGACGTCTGAGGCAAGAAAGACTGAGGTTATGGCGTCGGTCATGCGCATTTGTACTGGCACGTACTGATGTCAGTCTCGAGCGCCGATGACTGACGCCGGTTCTAGCCCTTTGGTATTCGGGCCGATGGTGGACAGCGGAATACCCATATGTCAGGACTGCAGCAATGGAGATCCTCGAACATCTACATTTATGGTAGGTACAAAACTGTACTTTTGATTCTCAGTTGGTGTGACTTCTCTGCATGTCCTGTCTGTGGTTGTATGGGGGTTTCAGATGTTCAGTTGTCTAACCATGTCCCAAAGACTTGCAATAGGCTGATTGATAACCTTACAAATTGCTTGCAGGTGTGAATGCCTTGTATGGGCATTTTTATGATGGACTGGCACCCTGTGCAGAATGATCTTTCAAGGCTTGTGCACATTAACTGCAGGTATGGACTCTAATGTCCTGGTGACCCTGTAAAGTTTAATTTATTTATTTTATTTATTTATTTATTTATTTGACATTTGTTGATTGGGAATGTCTGACTGAGCCAGAGCCCTTTTCTAGCAGAGGCCCAGGGAGAAAAGCTCCATAAGAGTACAAGCATAGTTTACTAATGCTGTCAATTAGTAATATAAAAAAGCTATTGTGAGAAGTTGATAAACTGCTTACAGTATATATTAGTACATAAGTTTATATACAAGGAAGTAGGACGTGGTGGAGATATGGAACTAGGAGTTTAGGAAAGTTCAGAAGGTGGAGATAAAAAGTTCAAGATGGAGTTAGGAGAAGTAGGAGAGGGAGAGCAGTAGGGAGAAGATAACAATGAGTAAGTGTGAGGTAGAGCAGTTAGGGGGTTTAGGTGAAGCAGTGAAAATGTAGCAGTTAGACAGGACAGAGAGAGTAGGATATGGAGGGGGTTTATGAGAGGAAAGCAGGTCATTGAAAAATGGCTAGCTGGATGACTGCCTGGATGGAATGCTGAATTACTAAAATATAAATAGCGCCAGAAGGAAGGAATGTCACTGTTACCCTTTTAGTAGTTTACTGATTGCAGTATTTTACTGATGATCCTTGCATGCTCTTCACTGCCCATCAATAAATTATCTAAATCTAAAATCTGTTGCTTTCAGGGATAAGTCATTAAACAATGCCTTAAGCGTAATTAGGCCATGAAAGTGCACAAGAAATAAACACTGTTGCTCTGAGTATGAGTGTACACTGTACACACCAAAGAACAGGCTTCACACTGCAAACTCCACTGAGCACTGTCTTTGGCTTGGTATTCAAACTCCATTCTTTTCTGCTCTCTGAGCTTCAGTGCCTTCAGTGTTCAGTCACTGACAGTAATTGCACTTTGAATAACGTTTTACATTCAGGCAGATTCACACACACACACACACACACACACACACACACACACACACACACACACACACACACACACACACACACAGACACACAGACACATACACACACACACACACACACACACACACACACACACACACACACACACACACATATATACACACACACACACACACACACACACACACACACACACACACACACACTAATTCCCAGAATATAGTATTCTGGGACACTGCAGCCTTCTCTCCTTGCCCAAACAAGTTTGCTACTATCACTCCAGATTACCTGACTGGGGACTTCACATTTACTGTTCCTCTCCTGTTAATAAGACAAAAATGGTAGTGCTCATCTTGCCATTTAGAAGAAGATATTAACAGCTCATCATCATTTAGTAATAAATACACTCAATTAATTAGTAAGGAAATAGATGATATTTTATTATTTAAATGTGCACAGAAATATAAATTTTGACATAGAAAGCAGAAGGCTTAAGTGCAGCTCACAAATCTGATTACGTCTGACTCTAAAAACCGTGGTAGATTTATTCTGAAACATCACACTTTTATGTTTTCAAATACAGTTAATTACATATGGAAATTTTTTTCACTGTGTGCCTGTCTGTTGGTCTTTTTCCTCATTTTGTCATTTCCTTTAATGGAACAAGTTCCACTTGAATTAGGATGTGGGTAATCAGACTTTTTGCAGTATTAATGGAGTCTTAGCTCTGGTTTGGAGGTGCTGTTCAGACAGACTGAGGTACGCACATCAGTCATAGTAACAGCATATACAATGAATCAGCTAACTGATTATGCCTAATAAAATATGAGCATGTATACAAGATAATGGGTTACAATGTTAAAGCAGAATGCAGACTGTGAGTAATTCACAGGAAAACTGTTGAATGAAAATATAATTCATGACGATGTATTCTTTGCCATACATAAACCATAAGTGATACTGGATTGATGTACAATGAAGGAACAGGTAATCCAGCAGTGAGAAAGTATGATGAACTGTCAAACAAATGTCACCAATAATTTTGCATAAGCACTTAAATTCAACATACTCTTGAATATCCTTTAGTAATAGAAGCACAATGTAATTAGGTTATTCCATGTTAGATGTTATGATGCTTCACTTGAGACAAATGTTTGCAGCAAAGATCCTGTAAAAGTGAAATCTATTTTTCTTTATTAAATATTGACTTTTTAAATGATTTATGGTAGTAAGGCACTGGAGCTTGCATTAAGACAAAAGACAATTTAAATACGTTTTGAAAAAAAATGCAAGGAAATAAATTACAATGCTAAGTAGAAAGACCATAATCTATATCCATTTATAATTCAATGTCTATTACAATATTTAGCAGCTGAGATCCAAAATGAAACATTATCTACAGTAAACATGTCATAGTCTGCTGGTTGAAGGAGAACTACAATATAACACATAAATTAGGGTCAGTCTTGACAAGATAAAATCACACTGCAGTAGAAGTGTTTGACTGCTTAAAGAGAATTGGGCTTATAGCAGGCAGATAAAGATAGCATTCCAAACACAGAAAGGAAACAACATGAACGCTTTACTTGCAAATCTGAAACATGAATTTTGTGGAGGTCTGCATTATCTGTAAGAAAATTCTCAGTAATTATACTGCAACATTGCTGTTTAAGTAATGAAGAAATCTCTCCCTATGCAACTTGTAGCAGGTCCATTTGTAAAGAAAACAAGGAAGAGCAGGTGTTATTAACTAGGAAAAAAAATGGAAGGCAGCCAAAAAAAAAAAAAAAAAATATATATATATATATATATATATATATATATATATATATATATATATATATAAAATACAAAAACAAAGGTACAAGTTAGGAAAAATAAAAGTGTTGAGAAAACAGTTCAGCTAAATCAGCAACTAAAACAGCATGCTGGCAAAGACTAGCTACCTAAATAGATTTTGCAGGGATGAAATGGATGAGATCAACACAAAGTACACACAGAATCAACCATCAGGCAAAAAATCCACAGATGTTGCTTAGTTTAACTATAAAGAAAAATAGTTAAGAGGGGAAGAAACCTTAGAGACTTGGGAACTGAAAACAAAAGTTGAACAGGTAATTTAAAATGAATAAAAAAGATATTACAGTGAAATGGAAAACTTATTTTTATACGCAAAGAATTAAAGATTTCATGGGAGTAAATTTATTTGCTTTCTTGTGTTTTTGTTGATTCCTTTTGATTGAATGTATTTGTCTGAATATTGTACCAAACAAAAATATATTTAACAGAATTTAATAAAAAAAAAAATTGTGACTGAATATAATACATGTCCAAGTAAATTACTACAGGCCTATATTTGAGGTATAATTTCTAATTAGGATTAAGGTTTTATGTTTGCATTCATACCTTTATGGTTGGGTTATTGTTAGCAATAAAATGCAGATCAGGATAAAGGTCAGAGTTAGATTACAATCTGGGATTATATTTAGAATTATGGTTAAGATTAACTTTATGGGTAGGATAAAATTTAGGTCATGAGATTGTTTAATGTTAAGTTTAGGGATAGGTGTAAGCTTAGTTTAGATGTTTAATTTGTGGATTAGAGTCACTGTTAAAGTCATGTTTTAATTATGGATAGTTTCATGTTTGGAGTTAAAATTACAGGTATGGGCTGGGGTCCATTTTGTATATGTGGAGTATGCAGAGCTGAAGAAATAATGCAGATAATTTTTTATATTGTGTTAATGAGTACATATTCAATAAGCATGTTTCAAAAAATATTTCTTATTCTTTTTGGCTCAGTTACATTGTTTTCAATGAGTTTGTTCTGAAACTTATATCTCAGACTTGAGTTTACTTACTACTGACAATAGCCTTAGGGGTTGAAATGACGTCTGTAGTGTAATAGCTGTTGTGTAAATGTAAGACAAACTTATTTTGTTTTCATAGTATTATATTAAGACTTGATCGAGTTCTTGTACCTGTAGCTGTTTCAGAACCTAGGGAGAAAAACACACTATGTCCTTGTCAAACTACTAATGAAACAGCACATTTAAAAAGAATGGAAAATAGGACAGAACTATGGAGTCAAGACTAAAGAGTTGCACTGGCAACATAGTTTATGACTGAAACATCTGAGATACAAGACAAAATGACATTGCTTTTCCATCTAAAGTACGCACAAGAAGCCACATTTGCTTGACTTCACCCTTTCTTTTAATACAATATTTGTCTTTTGCATGATAAAATATGTGAGACTGAGTACAGTGTGTGTAGTATATGGATATGTTCATTTAGAGGCCTTTTTATTGTATTTTTGTACCTTCACAAAACATGACTACTTCCGTAGTAATATAATGTTTTTTAGTTTTGCCAGTTACAATAGGCACATGTCTGGGAGGCAGGGTAGGGACATAAGAGTGTAACCTACCTAAAAGCTAATATTAATTCATAGGTGCCTTCCACATAATGTTTTAACTAATATTTAGTTAACGTAATATATCCACTGAAGACTGGTATTGAAGAAAATGTTTGCATAGCAAGGCATTTATGAGTAAGCTGGTCAGAAGGATGGTCATTAACCAAACTTGTGTTTGCTCTACCAGCAGTAGATTTCTCTTTGTTCATTTTTTTATTTTAAACTGAAAATAAAACCATAATAGCTGACACATTATTAGAAAGAAGACTTTGCTTAATGTACATTCCTGCTTTATCCTGTGACTGTGTGTTAACTTGCTTTTTGAGTTGTGGGCTGCATGCTATTCCTTTGCAATATTGTGTATGTACACTTGGATTGTTTAATGCCTTGACATGGTTCATGTTTAAAACTATCTACTGGGACTAGTCTGCTTATTCTGTTAACAAAGCTATTCATAAATGTAATCTTGATATGATGTTGTGCTAGTGGTCTATTTTATTTTTACTTATTTCACTTTTACTTTGTTTGGCCAGCATCATGGCAAGAGAGAACTTAGTTGCCAGAAATATGGGGTTTTACTGACAACCAATGTAAGATCAGATATGTGAGGGTCAGAGGCTATGGTCCTTGGATCTGCTTTACCTCCCATAATAAGTCTGGTGGCCTTGAGAGGAATGGTGTCTGAAGTCACATCACTGACAGCCAACATGTTAAAGATGCACATAAACCTGATTTATTAAACGATTCAGCAAATATAACATGGCCTGAAGACAGTATAGGTATTATACACTGCTGCCCTGGGTATGGGCTTCCAACATCCAAATCCAGACTAGAACTACACACTGACTACTCACCAAGATGAAACTTTGGGTTAACTCTCTGGGTCTCTTTCTCTTTACTCTCTCTGTGCTCATCAATCCCATCCAGTGCCCATAACCCATGATAACTGCCTTTAGGGTTGCCACCTTTTCAAATGGCCAAAGTGGGACATTTTTGGGACACACATCAAATTTTACAGGCCGACACATACCCACGGTCAGTACAAAGGATAAAACTTTACTTTTTTGCCTAAATAAAAGCTTATTCTTGTAGCAGTTTAGTTGCTTATTCTGTTTCTTACAACATTTAGGTATTTTAGATACAGAAATAACTATTTTATGCAACTATTACATAAAATATGGGACATAATTATGTCCTACAATCTCAGGACATTTGCCATTTTTAATATTTTTTGTCAGGACACAACTGCCCAAAGAGGGACTGTCCCTCGCAAAGTGGGACAGGTGGTAACCCTAACTGCCTTTCAAACAATGCATTGCTTTGATGCACATATCCTCACTAACACACAATTTCCAGGAAAGGCTAGTAGAATTCTTCAATTCTCCTGACAAGGCAGCTAAGCCATCACCCTTAATATTGGGTTAGGGTACAAACACAACAGTTACCGTGACAATCTTGATCAGTAGTCAAATACAATTATAAAGCAAAAATGACAATATACAGAGTCGTCTTGCCTGTCTGAGGTGGGTGCCAGCAGCTTCACAGCCTACACTGATAAATAATGCACTCTCTTCAGAAAATTAATAATACATAAATAAATACCAACAACAAGTTAATAAAACAAATCTGAAAAGAAAATATGTTAGACAGTGCTAAAACAAATGAAATATACAGAAGTAAATGCATTTTTACAATGAGCAGAAAATGACTAATTTCACAGACAGAATTCTTGAAAGGAAAAGTCTTTATAAATAAATAACCTGGCTGACCCAGATGAAAGAATACTGAAGTGTAATCGCTAAGTTACTAGAATAATATGCAGACAGATGCAGAACAGCAGGCTTAGACAGCTGTCACTGCACCAAAGTCTACAGCGGAACTGACTTCACACTCTTAACTAAGTTAAACATATTTAGCTTATTATTTCTTTCAAAGAGGGACCGGGGTGGGTAACTGCATCTATTTTTTTCTTAATACTGTAGAAACAGGAGAGAGACTAATGGATGTCACATATTTCACTAAATGCTTACGGCTGGCTTTTTCACAGTTAAGGGTTCAGTATTCTCTGCCCAGCAACTCTTTTACTATTCCCCCTGTAATTATATGGAAGCAATTACATCTTTCCTGAGTCAGCTGCATCCTTTTACAATTACTGCATTTTTTAGCAAAAGAAGGATACCGATTTCATACATATGTTCTTCTCTATAAGACATGATCAAATACAATTCTCTTGTCACTGTTAAGACATCTTGTAAATGCAATTTCACAATGCAGTTTCTATTGCAGGCTTAACAAAGATTAGATTTAGCTCACAAATATGTTAGTCTGAATTAAAAAAGACAAAAATACACATATTACATTTTACATTCAGCTTCTCTGCCTGTGGCATCACAATTTATCTTCAACAAAAATCTCAAGCAAGTCTTCTGGAGGCAACTTTCAAGAAAGGGAGCTTGGTATGAGGATGTGTAGTCACTTTTGTACACTATCCAACTACCTTTCTGGAAAGACTATCTTATTGACATTTGCATTGTCACTCCAGTGGTGGATAGTCACATGGTACGGGACTGCCCAGCTAAACTGCATCTAAGAAACTGTTCATTCTGCCTACTTGCCATATGAAGCCACTTTAAAGCAGCATGGACTGTAATCATGGTGTTTCTGTCATACAGGTTGGGATGCAAGTTTTGCAAAGCCCAGACTAAGTCTATATATTAATTTGTTATGGCTGCATAGAAGTCTTCCCTTAATTTAAGTCTGTGGTTCAAGGTGTTCTGCTCCACCTGAGGAAACCTAGCTAAGTACAGCTCCTGACAGTAGATAGAAGCATCTGCTTGTACAATGAGTTTTTGAATATTTAGGAGTAGTTAGTAGTAGTTCACTCAAAGCATCTTTGAGCATTTGAAATGCCTTCCCATAGACTGGAGTCCAGACAACCTTCCCTGTTCTATTCTTTCTGATAAGATCTGGAAGGAGCATGGCTGCACTACTATGCTGCTCTTATGAAGGTCCTCACCTGCTTCTTTGTAGTGGGTATAGGCCATGACTGAATGGCTTTGACCTTGGAAAGCTTTGTCCTTATCTTACCACCATCCATTCTATTATCTAGATAAAATAATTCTGCTATACCTACCTGACACTTGTTGGCCTTAATAGTAAACCCTACCTTTGCAATCTGGCCAAGACCTCCATAACAAATTAAACATGTTCTGGTCATGCCTAACTGTAGATGGCAATGTCATCAAGTTAAGCAAGGGCATAATCCCCTGATCCTGCTACAATTTGATCTACAAGCTTATGACAAATTGATGGAGCATTCTTTATTTAAAAAGTTATTTTAGTAAAATCATATAACCAAAAAGGAACACAAATGATGAATTCTCCCTTACTACAGGTGTCAATGGTACCCACCAGTAACCCTTAGTTAAGTCAATAAAGCTGCTTCAAAGCTTCATTTGTCCTTGGCATTAGGTATTCATTTCATTCTGTTTGACCATTAGGTTCTCTGTAGTCCATGTGGTACCTGGTGCACCTATCTTTGTTTGGCAGCAGTACCACTGATGAAGTCTAAGAACTTAGTAGTGTGTCTGCATAAAGGTGCATTATGACTAACATCTTATGGTTCCTGTGATTCCTTGTCTAGTAATATTCTTATGTTATTATTCCTGTTGGACACAGGGATTACACCCATTTTCAACATGTTCTGCAGTACCTCACTCAAGGTTTGTCTGAACCTTTCAAGCACCTATTTAGGTGACCATTTGATGGGTTTTTCATGCTGTAATGACACTTCTACTCTCTGGTTAGTGACACTTCCAGGCTACAATAGTTTAGTGAGCAAGTATATTTCCTGCGCTGATTCTGCTGTTGTGGGTACTCTGGTAGTGGTACATTCTGACATCTCTCTCTGATGGCAGTAGGTTCTTTTAATCTTTGTATTCTTAATCAATTTTTTGTACTTTTAGCAATTTCAAAGACTATGCCATGGTCTTTGTTGAATTAATACACTCTAAGGAATGCATCTGGTAGATGATGGCACCCCCCCCATCCCTTGATTAGGCAGAGGCACATCACTAGGTTTATTCACCTGCTCTTTACCTCCTCATACAAATAAGGTGCTTTGTTTAAAGAACTTCTTTCCACAGGTTATTAAAGTGGAGGAAATATTCTCCAGCTATCACAATGTGTGTCAAATTGGGAATGACAGTAATGAGATGGGATGGAAGAACACTTCCCCATACCCAATTTGTATTTCTATTTGAGTAATAGGATACTGATTCTTTGGGATGGAACACTTCCCCATACCCAATTTGTATTTCTATTTGAGTAATAGGATACTGATTCTTTGGGATGGAACACTTCCCCATACCCAATTTGTATTTCTATTTGAGTAATAGGATACTGATTCTTTGGGATGGAACACTTCCTCATACCCAGTTTGTATTTCTATTTGAGTAAAAGGATACTGATTCTTTGGGATGGAACACTTCCCCATACCCAGTTTGTATTTCTATCTGAGTAATAGGATACTGATTCTTTGGGATGGAACACTTCCTCATACCCAGTTTGTATTTCTATCTGAGTAATAGGATACTGATTCTTTGGGATGGAACACTTCCTCATACCCAGTTTGTATTTCTATCTGAGTAATAGGATACTGATTCTTTGGGATGGAACACTTCCCCATACCCAATTTGTATTTCTATTTGAGTAATGGGATACTGATTTTTTGGGATGGAACACTTCCCCATACCCAGTTTGTATTTCTATCTGAGTAATAGGATACTGATTCTTTGGGATGGAACACTTCCTCATACCCAGTTTGTATTTCTATTTGAGTAATAGGATACTGATTCTTTGGGATGGAACACTTCCCCATACCCAGTTTGTATTTCTATCTGAGTAATAGGATACTGATTCTTTGGGATGGAACACTTCCTCATACCCAGTTTGTATTTCTATCTGAGTAATAGGATACTGATTCTTTGGGATGGAACACTTCCTCATACCCAGTTTGTATTTCTATCTGAGTAATAGGATACTGATTCTTTGGGATGGAACACTTCCTCATACCCAGTTTGTATTTCTATCTGAGTAATAGGATACTGATTCTTTGGGATGGAACACTTCCTTATACCCAGTTTGTATTTCTATCTGAGTAATAGGATACTGATTGTTTGGGATGGAACACTTCCCCATACCCAGTTTGTATTTCTATCTGAGTAATAGGATACTGATTCTTTGGGATGGAACACTTCCTCATACCCAGTTTGTATTTCTATCTGAGTAATAGGATACTGATTCTTTGGGATGGAACACTTCCTCATACCCAGTTTGTATTTCTATCTGAGTAATAGGATACTGATTCTTTGGGATGGAACACTTCCTCATACCCAGTTTGTATTTCTATCTGAGTAATAGGATACTGATTCTTTGGGATGGAACACTTCCTCATACCCAGTTTGTATTTCTATCTGAGTAATAGGATATTGTTTCTTGTCACCGTGAATGCATACTATTTCTACTGCTCTGTTAGTAATAGTTTTACTTTTACATAAACACTGTCCTTTTTTAAGGGTTACCATAATTCCATAGTTTTTCAGTCTTCTGCAGTCAATTAAGGATTAGCACTTAATTAACTTACCAATTGTGCACTAACAGAATGCAGACATTCTAATAATTTATCTCATTCTAGAGAGATCGCACCAGTAGTACTATGCTTTTCAGAGGTTTTAGTTTTCACAGATGTAACAAAGTCACAACCATTAAGTTAAAATCTAACAATACTGAATGTTTTACACATTTAAAGCAAAGCAGGAATACAGCTGATAGTTTTTTTTTGTTACCAACATTTGCAAAATTGTTACCAACATTTGCCAAGATTTTGCTACAGGTCTAGAGTGTTAATTTCTGTACATAATTCATGGCATAACATCATTTTTACTAACACAACAGAACATTTAGAGTCATTAAGGTCAGTAAAACACACTAATTTTCTTAAAACAGTAGACAATGATCTCTTGAATGTATCAGCTGCTATAATTTCTGTCATTTCATTTTTATTGTGTTGACCCCCAGGATCTAACCATACATTAATAATATGCTTTGTATGTATAAAGGTAACATATGTCCACACTCTACAATGTTACATGACACGTGGAAGCGACTTTTCAAAAATGCTAGGCACACCAATAAGACCATGTCCATATCATAGTGTATGCATAAAACAATGATTTTGTGCAATGAGATTTACGAGAATTTAAATTTAAAACTGAGATGGAAATTGTGGATACATACATTCTATGCCCTTGTATACCAGCACAAGTTGAAAGGATACAGAATATATTCTTATCTTTTCAAAGCAGTTATTAAAATAAAACATTTAGACCTTCCTTAACCTTAAATACTTTTTTGTTATGAGAAAAAAATCCAGTTCTGAAAGGTTTTAACACGTGCCTCAGAAGCAACAGCATCCCCAGAATGTAATGCCTTTTTGGGTATAACATACTCTTTGGAATCAGTCTTCTCAATGTCCATGAAAACCTGTCAATGGTTCTTCATTTAACTAATCTGATAAGATTCTGGGCATTTCAGCTCAGTCAGAACCCTCTCTGTAGACATACTGTTTAAAGGTAGTAAGATACTCCTTTAGGTCCACCTCCTGGATAAGTCATTTTAATGGTGGTCCTGTCACTGGGTTAACTATCAACTTAGCTGCTGTCCCTATACCTTTGGTTGCAGATGCTGTGGTCTGTGGTAATTGCTCCTTTCTGGTCATCTTGTCTTCTCACGTGGATCCACGTGGAGGTATACTAAGTCCCAGCATACAACAAAACTCTTTTTCTTTTCTTTTGGAGGAAATTACATGCACGTTGACAGTGAAACCTGCCATATCAAGTCTTTAGCATTAATAACTTGTGGCAAAATGTCGACTGCAATCCACCAATGTAGAAGAGGAAAGCATCTGAGACCACCAGTCTTATGAATATGCAATTTATTATATACAACAAAATTACATGTAGGCTATTCCAAGCAAAACCATGTGGCATAAAAACATAGCAAGTACTTTCAGTTTAGTATTATACTCAGTTATATACAATTGGAAAAAAAATTCTTTTAGCAGCTGTTGCTGGATTCTCCTGCCAAGAATAATTTATTGTTTCACTTCCAGGTCTTCCTTCAGTATAATTAATTCTGCATCCCAGAGCCACTGGTCTAGACACCACGTCCCCTTTCAGAAAAGGTCAATGTTCTCTTGTTGAACTTCTTTCTGTACTTTTATATTAAATTCATAAGCTCATTAAACAAACCTGCTTACATTATATCAGACTTGTTAGACTTATGGGTCTGTAGTGCTCTGGGTAAATGGAAGGTCCTCTCTTTGTGTATAGGGTTAACTGTTGCAGTCCTCCATTCATTTGACAGAAAGCCTCTCTGAAGGCTATGGTTAAATAGAGATTCTAGCGGGTCTGACAGGTCATGTTTCATGATATTCAGGAGACATCCTGAGATATTATCAGGACCCATTGAAGCAGTGTACTTGGCTTTAGAGAGCACAGTCTGGACCTGCTCCCTAGTGGTACTTGATAGGGAAATGGAAGGAGTATTTCATGGGGGGTTACTGGGGGTAATAAGAGGTAAAACTGGAATGAAAATTATCATCCAGTAGATTTGCTACATCCTCTGGCTCCATATATGTTGTTCCATTCACCATTAGTTAGTCACATTACTGGGTACTGGATTTAAGGGTATGGACATAACTGAAGAAAGCCTTAAGGTTGTCCTTAGCTTGAAATGCTATTTTTATCTTAAATTTAGGTTTGATGAACTTGATTAGTCCTCTGAGTTGTTTGTTCAGGTTGATGAGGGATTTTTTACGTTGCTGGACATGATTTACTTTCTTTTGTTATGCAACCTATTTAGACGGGGATTCTATCAGGGTGGCTTGTTTTTGGAGGTTGTCCTATGTGGATGTTGGGTAGGTACAGCTGTCTCGATGCAACTATTCACATGATTGTACTGGTGTCCTATGAACAGTTCCACACAGGCAGCTGTGTTCTTAGGGGCGGGGCTTGGATTTTTGCTGTACTACTATTAGTAGTAGGTAGTTAGTCTTGGAATGTTTTTAAAATGATCTGAGGTTAGTTGAGGTCCCAGGCTTAATACTTATTTCAAAGGAGACAACTTTGTGGTTCAAACTGACCAATGTAATGCTCCCCCATGTTTGTGAGGGCTACATCAATAACACATACACTCCTAGTGGGTTTACTGACCAGACATTTCAGGTTTCATGCATCAGTTTGTTGCTGTAGCAAGGTTGTTTTCTACTCATATTTTTATTCTAGCAAGGATGCTTTATGAACTGTAACATATTCCTGCTGCATCTTAAGATGAAATTGGAAGAAAGAAGAAAGACCAACATGAAAAGAAGCAAGCTCATACCTAAGTACTTGCTCTAGTTCTTGGGACAAAATCTTCCTTAAACTTTATATATGACAATGCATATGTTCACTCCAAAACTTCCAATTGAGTTTGCTCATTTAGCAAGGAAAGATGCACTTTTTTCCAGAACTGCTAATGACCTTGTTAGACTCTGGTAGTAAGCAGACTTTAATACAACATTTAATACAAACTGTTAGTAATAATGTAGAATCAAATATTAATGCCAGATACATTCATGGTGATGTGCTTACCAACCCTAATGTTAATGTATGGTACTCAGCAAAGTGTAGAAAGGTAATGCATGTTCCTACTCTACAATGTTATATAATACACTGAAAAGACTTTCAATAATGCTTGATACATCAATAAGACTATATCCATATCATATCATGCTTAAAAACAATGATTTTTGCTAGAATTTAAATTTAAAAAGTCTTGAAATGTACACCATCTGAGACGGAAATGGTGACTACATGCATTCTATGCCATTGTATACCAGTACAAGGTGAAAATATAGGGGATATATTCTCACCTTTTCAAAGACATTTATTTAAATACAACATTTAGACCTTCCTTAACCTTAAATACTTTTCATTATATTGTTGCCTCTGTCCATTTATAAACTGTGCAACAGCTAGATTCTTTACTGAAATAGTACATATAGATGCCTAATAACAATTTATCTGGATTTATATACAAGAAACACCTACTGTATTTAACACACACACACACACACACACATATATATATATATATATATATATATATATATATATATATATATATATATATATATATATATATATATGTATATAAGCTCCTAAACCAAAACACAATAAATGACCTAGCAGACCCAAGGTAATATATTCTGTTAAGATAATATCTGGCCCATAACTAAGAGAATTTGAAATCATAAATGGAGAACCTCCTTTGTGTAAATATCACACAAAAGGCAAACCATTACTTAGTCTGACAATGTCAAAATCAACTGTGATATGCACTTGAGCACCTACACAGACTGCCATGGATGTCACAGACATCAATTTAGAAATCCATTACGTTTTAAAAACATATTTTAGTTTTAATGGCTAGAGAAATGAATGTCATAAAAAACACTCAATGTGAAATAAATGACTGTCAAACAGACATCAGAAGAGTTTAACAACATTGCTTGGACACATATGAATTAGCTGAATATGATAAAAACAATGACAATCTTAATGCCAGAGCTATATTACTTAATTTACTATGTGCTCCAGACTCCAAAACACTCACCCATCATCATCATAGTCAGGGGATAGTAGAATATTTTAATAAAGCCTTAAAATAGTTTTTCAGAAAAAAAATGTGTTCATATGGTTAGAGAACAATCAGATCAAGAAATTATTTTTCCTAAAGATGTATTTAGAGACACTGTGGATTAGAATATATCAGATGTTCCATTCTCTGCATGGATGAAACTCAAGATGAGCACTAAACATCCTTAAAGATGTTTGGTCTGACACATGTACTTCATAGAACTTCATGTACACAGATTAGTAGACTTTCTTGATTTATATGCATGTAATGTGAGCATAGCATTGTCGCCTCACAGTAAGACGCTGTCCGGTTCGACTCTCAGTTATGTCTTCTGCATGGAGACAGGCGTGAATGGGCGTACCTTCATTGAAGGTTGTGTGTCAGGGCTGGCAACTCGGTACGTAAAAATCAACTGCCAATCATTATCGGACCGGAGTTCCGCTGTGGCGACCCCTAACCGGGAAAAGCCGAAAGTCACAACAACAACAACAATGTGAGTATTAATATTTCAATAGCTTATCAGAATCAGAAAAAATAGTTTTACAAGTCAATAAAAAGGAGTATTACATATAGCCCAGATATTACAATTACTGTCAGATCTTCAGAGAAATGACAGATTACATAACCAGGACAATTTAGTAAAACTAGATAGTGCAATTAATCTGTTTCACATGGAGAAGACTTAACAGCAGACAGATACTTTAAATATCAAAACCTTGACTAATGCAAGGCTTGAATTCAGCAATTGTGATTAAAGTTGTGAGGTAAAAACCTGAAAAATAATTATATAATTGGTTAGTAAAAATTAGAACGTAATACCTTACTATGCTTTCAAGTGTTATGCTATCCAGACTTTGTGGATGGTGGGCAGCATATTTTTCCCTATTTTTCACATTCTTTCTAATATCTCTTTGTATTTGCTTATGTAAAAAAAAGTTACACTGTATATTCTATACAGTCAAGATGCCCTAAATTCATTTGATTAAGATGACACCTCTGTTCAGAGGCGCAGTACCTGAACTCAAACACAGAACATTAACATTTCTTTCATATCATATGACATTGCATTCTATACATACAAGGGCAAAAGTCTGAGAGTTCATTATGTCTAAAGGGTTACAAGTCATTGTTCTCCTACCGTACTGCAAACATATATAATAATCTAACACAGAAAACAAGTATCACAATCACATTTCAAAAAGTTAACTAAATCTCCTTTTATGCCTGCATGAATATGAAACTGTAAAGAAGGTGCCGCATGTACAGCAGGCCCACATAATTATCACGGAAATAATCAATCACAATATGAACAAAACCTTAACTCAAACTTTTTTCACACTCCTTTTTTCAGGTCCATGCTTCCATCTCTCATCTCTTATCTGTCCTTGCATCTGATGCACTTTTTCCTTCTGTCAGGGATCTATTCTGATTAATTCAAAGTGTCACTGCTTGAGATTCACCAACTCACTGTTAACCTCTCGACCATGCTATACTCTATATTAGTTGTGAACTAAAAAAAATGTTGCTGGGGATACAAGCCCCCGTACACTGCCTGCTGTGGGAGCCCTTTAGTATGTAGGTACACTAGGATTTTAAGCTAGAAGATCTGATGCTTTGTTTCATATTTGCTCTGCCTTCAGTGCTTGAGAGAGCTACTGCTTTTATCTTTGTGCTTGCTGCACATAAGTGTGAAGTGCTTTTGCTTAAAGTATACAGACGTCTGTGCATTCTAAGAGTGCAATGCCTTTATGAAACAGCAATACATTTTTTTATCTTTCTATTTTACTATTTGCTCTTTCTGGAAGGTACACTAACCAGAAAGTGAAAAGATTAAAGCATGGGGTGCGCATTGGAGTGGTCCCTTATTTGGTTTATTTGCATGTAAACTTTAAACCTTTAGGTACATGCATTTATATGTTTATGTGCTGCACCTGTCAATTTACAGTCATGCTGTATAGATTCAGAAAGACATAGTACATCCTGTATAACACACATTTACTTCTATTTTCATTGATCCTGTATAGGTAAAAAAAGGCATATTATCTGGTCCAATGGAATTCAAGTTTTCAATTTTGGTTGCGAGAGAGATCCCTCAGTTGATCATAGGTTCATAGGTAGGTACTAGGCTATTGGTCCTAGGGCCTATATAAGCCTAGCCAAAAATGTACCCTGGCTTTCACCACCCAAGAAAATTATTTTCCTGTGCCCCTGTAGAGCAGAGCCACAGAAGTGATCCCCAGGGTGAATTTCCTATTTCCCATCCAATCATCAAGATTTTTCTTGAAGAGTGCTAATGAGGAGCTCTGTTTGACATAGATAGGTAGTCTGTTCCAGAGTATGGGAAGTCTCTGGGACAGGAATCTTTCTCTCCAGCATGTTCTGCTTATTGTGGTGACAAGTTGTAGGACCCTAGAGCATGCAGCTCGGAGAGATTGGGATTTCTGTAAGTGGAGCATGTCCAACAGCTCTGGGTTTGACATAGCTTTGTATGTTAGGCAGAGATTGCCTCTGAGTAGGCGATATGCAACGGAGTAAAGCTGGAGTTTTTTGAGACGGTCTGCGTAGGGCATCTGTTTGAGGCCAGTAATCCTCTTTTGAGATATTTCTGTGGCCTTTCCAGTTGTTGTAGATGTCTTGGGAGGTACATACAAAAAGGGACGTTGTACTCTAAAATGGGTCTAATGAGTGATGAGTAGAGGGGAACAATGACCTCTTTTTTTCTGGATGAGAAACCTTTTGTGATGAGGTGAGCCACATAGAAATATTTCCTGACCACTGTGGTGATGTGATTATCAAAGGAGAGACTACTGTCCACCTGTGTCCCAAGGTCTCTTATCACATTTTTGGCATTAAGTAGACTACCAGCTATGTGGTAGTTCATGGGTACAGAGTTTTTACTAAAGAGGATGACAATCACTTTTTGGCATTGAGCTTCAGACCATGGCTTTGACACCAGGCATCTGTCTCAGTGAGGCCCTATTGTAGTATTTCCACATCATTAGGTGCTTCGATTATGGCTCCTAGTTTGCAGTCATCTGCAAACTTTGTTAGCCAAAGACCTTCTGTGTTAGTCAGTGCATCAGAGAAGTAGATACCAAACAGGAGAGGACCCAGGACTGAACCCTGTGGTACTCCACTTGTCACTGGTCTGAAGTCGGATTTGGAGTCTGCTACTTTCACAGTGTGGGTTCTGTCCGTGAGCCAGTTGGCAACCCATCTTGTGACATAGGGATTTATACCTAGTTTAGTGAGCCTATCTATAATTCCAGAGTGGGGGATGGTGTCAAAAGCCTTGGCGAGATCTAGATAAGCTGTGTGAACCACCTTACCCTCATCTATGGCTTTGGTGACTGCTTCAAAGAAGTCAATCAGGTTTAGGAGACATGATCTGTCTTTTACAAATCCGAACTGGGTAGGGTCCAGAGTTTGGAGATTACCATAGTCTTTGTTTATGAGTTCCATGATGATATGTTCCATGGCCTTGCAGACCAGGCTTGTCAGGCTAATGGGGCGGTAGTTCCCGGGGTCCATCGTGGCTCCCCCTTGTGGAGTGGGATAACCATTGCGGTGCACCATTCAGTGGGCACAAAGCCTGAGGTGAGGCTATGATTGAACATGGTACTAAGGTAGAGTGCCAGTTCATTCTGTAGTTTGTGTAGAATGCAGCCTGGGATATTGTCAGGTCCCATGGATGCTGTGTTCTTGGCTTTTGAGAGTGTGTTTTTACCTGTGCAGCTGTGATTACAGGAACTTTGTATTCTTCCGATATAGAGATGGGCCCTCTAGGAGGTGAGAGGGGGGTAAAGTTAGCACTGAACCTATCTGCCAGGATGTTGGCAATATCAGTTGGTTCTGTATATTTAGTGCCATTGTGCTGTAACTCAGAGCAGATCTGAGTGTTGCCATTGAGATTCTTGACATAGCTATAGAATACTTTGTAGTTGTCTTTAGAGTCAGTGGCAATTTTGTTTTCATAACTAGCTTTGGAGGATTTTATGAGGGATCTCAGCTTCTTACTGAGGTTGACCAGGGAGTTCCTCCAGTCATGGGATTTTATTCTTTTTTGCAACAGTTTCTTTCTTCTGTTGTAGAGTTTGTTTATGGCAGATGACCACCAGATTGGCTTCCTTTTTTTGGAGGATAGCATCTTGGTTCTATTAGGGATAGCATGATCCATGCACTCGTGTAAGTGCTTATAAAGTGCATTTGTGTAGGATTCAGCAGTCGTACCTCTATTGTCCATCTGCATGGGTGTCATGAAGATTGCCATTTCTGTCTTAAGAAGTGTGAAGTTGGCTTTGGAGAAGTTGTTTACGGTGGTTTCCCTAATTGGGGGTGGGGGCAGGATGTGGATGTCTAGGGTGATTAGCTTTTGGTCTGATCTGACCAATGAGGAATTGACCTCTGGTGTGGAACACTGGTTGCCCATGTTGGTAATGACCAGGTCTAGGATATTGCTGCCCCTGGTGGGGGTGTGAATAAGTTGATCCAAGGCATTAGAATTTATGAATTCCAGAAAACTTTGAGCAAAAGAGTTGGTACATGAGTAGTTTTCCCAGTTAATGGTGGGGTAGTTGAAATATTCCATTATTAGGGTGTTGGGTTGTACCCTAATACTTTCCAGTGTATCAAGAAATGAGGAGTGGGAATCCTGGGGCATGGTGGGGGGTCTGTAGCAAGCTACAATTTGGATTGCAGTCTTGCCCAGAGTTAGTTGCACTTGGATAATCTCGGATGCATTATGCTGTGCAACTAGCCTGGAGGTGTGGATATCCTTAATGAATATGGACACATCTCCACCTTTAGTGCTTTGTTCCAGGTTAGGTGGCCGAAAGGTGTGGTATGAATTATAGCCTGGTAATGCAGGGGTGCTCTCTGGAGCTTTGAACCAGGTCTCTGTCACTGCACAGATGTCGATGTTCTCCATTTTAAGGAGTGCCTCAAGTGAGTGCATTTTGAGATTTAGACTTCTAGCATTGAGTAGCATTACCCTCAGATTTTGCTTGCTTGTACCTGTTACAGTGGTGAATTTGTCATTTGAACCTTGCCTAAAAAAGGCACTATAGGGGTGGCAAGAGCCTTAGCCAGTATCCGGAATCCCAAGGGCGACAGGTGCAGGCCATCTCTGGCAAAGCATCGTGGTCTGTCGATCATGTTGTCCCAGGCAGACAAATACTGGATCCCCTTCAAATGACACCAGAAGCTTAGCCAATTGTTGAAGTCAATCATTTTGTCCTTGTACTGTGGCATTATTCTGGATGATGGCAGGATGCTACTCAGGGCTAGGGTCATACCTGCCTGGGCTACAAGATCGGAGAGCTCCTCCATGTCTCTTTTCATGTAGTCCAGGGAGGTACATCTCAGGTCATTCACACCAACATGGACAATGACAGTGTCATATTTGTATTTGTTGTAGAGTGACCTCAGTGCATGCATTATGTGGCGGATCCTGGCACCTGACAGGCAGCTGACAGTAACTTTCTTCTTGTTTAGCCTGGTGAGTGGAACATCAGTGTACCTGAATATAGAGTCACCTATCACTAGAGTGTTGGGTACGTTGTTATGCCTTATGGGCTGTGGTTGAGTGGCATACTGAGTTTGTGGGCTATGTGTCATTTGGGTTGTGTTGGGGGGTGGAGTTTGCTTGCATTTCTGTTTTGGAGGTCCCTGATGCTTGAGCAGGTTTTTATTGAGAGACTCCATGAAAGTGGGTGTGTGTTTTGTGTTTCTATGTGTGTGTTTTGGTGGCATAGTTTTTGAGGGACTATGTGATGAGTGTGGTGTGGTGCAAGTGTTTACCTTCTCCTCTTGACTGTCTAGTCCAGTCTTGGGTGAAGAGAGCTTTGCTTCCAGTTTGGCTATATAAGTGCATCTCTCACAGGTTGTAGTGATGGGTGGTCGGAGGAGAGGGTTGTCTGTCTACATGAGGCAATTGCTGCATTGCCCCAAGATGCCCAGATTCATCAGGTAGACAGGAGAAATCACCGGGAGCTGACCCTTAGACATGCCTGGTTAGGTGCTTATTTATTAAGTACTAAAAACTGAAACTGCTTTCATCTAGACAAGTGAGGAAAGTTGAGTGCTGTAGTAATTTGCAGCTTATTTAGTGCTTACAATGAGTTCTGAACAAGTGCTGAGTTCAAAGAAACAGATTTGAGTGCTGAAACTAGAAAACTGGCTAGTTCTAAGAAACAAAATTAAGCTAGAAGGCTTCCCTCCAACACAGAAAGGCTTGGAGTCTCAGAAGCCTACAAACAGTCTAGACCACTTACAGGAAAGGCAGGAAACAAGCTTAATTTTTTTTTCTTTCCCAGATGCTCTCTTTGTACACAGTTGGAGTGCCTGAAATCAGAATATGATCTCACTGCACTCATTTGACTGAGCAAATGAGATGGGCCAAGAAGGAGTATCCAAACACAAATTTACAAGAGGGGCAGGCAGTTCCAAAGCCACCAAGATTAACACCAAAACAAAAACAAAACAAAACAAATATGTCAAGCCTGGATAATGCTCAATAGTATATATCATTCAAAAAGGACTGCAACATGCCTAGTTTGTTGCAACGTATAGATGGCTAATTTGTACAGTAACTAACACGACTGCTTTGTAGCAATGTATAGATGGTTAATTTGTACAATAACTAACACGACTACTTTGTAGCAATGTATATTTGGTTAATTTGTACAGTAACTAACACGACTACTTTGTAGCAATGTATAGATGGCTAATTTGTACAGTAACTAACACGACTACTTTGTAGCAATGTATAGATGGTTTATTTGTACAGTAACTAACACGACTACTTTGTAGCAATGTATAGATGGCTAATTTGTACAGTAACTAACATGCCTAGTTTGTAGCAATGTATAGATGGCTAATTTATACAGTAACTAACACAACTACTTTATAGCAATATATAGATGGCTAAGTCATACAGTCACTAACATGCCAACTTTGTAGCAATGTATAGATGACTAATTTATACAATAATTAACATCTCTGCTTTGTAGCAATGTACATATGGCTAATTTGTACAGTAACTAACATATCTTCTTTATAACAACGTATAGATGGCTAATTTGTACAGTAACTATGTAACCTCATTAGTAGAATTATACACAGAAGCATAAGCATGAATGTGGATATTTTAACTTGCAAACTGTAGTAATATCATTTTATGATAAATGTGCAGTGTAGACATATATATATATATGTATAAATGTTTGTGATAATATGCTTATCTTGACTATATGTTTACTTATTTACTTGCTTTATACATTTTAGTCTACTTGGTGCTTTTACATTGTACTCTATTTTTTTCTTCAAACTGTGGGACCTTTTCCCACAGCCTTTCCTTAAAATAAAGGTAATAAAGATAGCTATTACTTATGCTAAATAAAAATAAATAAACAAAATAAAGACTGATTTTATTAGCAGAATAATTGCGAAAATTATTTAAAAAACACATGCACGGTCTTTATTTTTTCTTTAAAATTGTCACAGTGGCAACTTGTCATTAGCATTTTAATTTAGTAATCATCAATAAATCTAATGTTTATCTCCACATATTTCATAATTTGATGTATCTGACCAATTTCTATATTTATGTTTACCAATGGCAACATTTGGTGATATTAACATGAGGCAGTCAGTCTTGAATACCAAACATTCCCTAATTTTATAATTTCTTAGCCTTTTCTTAGGAATTTTTCAAAATAGCAGCCATGACTTCACACTTCATAAACTATGTAACTGATGCTGGGAAATGCTGTCTAAAAATGCCATTCCATAGTCAGTTTTCAAATGCATTTTTGGACAGATCTGCCTGATGTCATTGTACAAGTTTGCCTAAACATTTAATTCCACGATTCTTTTGCAAAATGATATTTTTTGACAGAAGTCCACTTCGCAAAGTGAAGATGCCATAGACAGTGGTGTAAAAGGTAGCATACTTGCCTTTGCTGATGGAAAACCAGAAGGCTGTGGGTTATTTTCCTACTTCAGGTCATTGGATTGCTGATGCTGCAGTGCAGTATTAGGGGGTGCACAGTATTAGGGGGATGGTGTACTCCTGAGTATGTCATCCTTTGTATGAGATGTTAACCAAAGTCCCATCCACATGAGTTGGTGCCAGCTCAGTTGGATGTAAAAGGTCCCATGTCACCTATCAGAAAGAGTAGGAAAAGTTCCCAGATGCCCTGGCCTCCAGGAAAAGAGGTCACCAGTCAAGTAGGACTAACCAGGTCAACAAAAGATAAATAAAATTAAGTAATAAATAAAACCTGTTGTGAAAAATGTTAATAAATCATGACATTTAATTTACTACTTAAAAAAATATATACTTTTTGTAGTATACATTTTAAGTTTATCACATCTTAATTTTTTCACAGCAATCTTTCAAGATAGCATTTATGCACCTCCACTTCAAGAACTCAAAACTGTGGTTGTGTATGTCTGTCCAAAATATTATTTTGCAAAACAATTGTAGAATGACATTTTTACTGGGAATTACACTGGAACTCTTAAACTGAATTTTGAAAGTTTGGTGTGAATGTGTTAAGAAATGGTGATGTTATAGTTGTTTTTTAATTATAAATTTGTTACAAAAGCAATAAAAGATGATGCTGTAGGTTGTCTGACAAGACTTCAAGAACTCAAAACTGTGGTTGTGTATGTCTGTCCAAAAATAATTATTTGCAAAACAATTGACATTTTTATTTTTTTTTTACTGGGAATTGGAACTCTTAAACTGATTTTTTGAAAGTTTGGTGGATGTGTGTTAAGAAGAAATGGTGATGTTATAGTTTTTTTTTATAAATTTGTTGTTTAAAAGCAATAAAAAGATGATGCTAGGGTTTGTCTGACAAGCAGACCTCTCAACCATACCGATTTTGCACTCAGCAGGACTGGAGTCAGCAGGCAGCTTAGCAGGTTTGGATGTAGATGTAACAACCTTCCTGTAATTCACTGATTTGAGTATTTCTGTGTTAGTTAGCGGGATATTTGTTGATGTTTGGTTGTATTTACAAATAATCTGGGATAGGATATGTGCAGTAGTGATGTTTAAGAAAGGGAAGTTCCTCTTTAAGTTGGACACCTGTCTTATCATTCTGTAAACCTTGCAAGCCTAGCTAGTAACAGAGGTCCTAATCAAACCCTTTACCTTGTGTTTCTGCCTGCCTCTGCAAAATATGTTATGGGTGGATAGGGCAACTCGGTGTAAGCTATTTTAAAAGTGGAGATTTCTTATTGAAGTTGTGAAGCCATGTGAGGTATTAAAGTGGAGATTTTCTTATTGAGTTGTGAAGCCATGTGAGGTGTTGCCTTTAATGTCATTATCCAGCAAATTACCACATTGCTGAAATGTAAAATAATTGTTAGATCATATCTGGTGTTTAATATTAAAACTATTTGTAGTGTTACTATTTGTAGTGTTCACTTGACAGACATAATGTTGATAGCTAAAGTGAAATACTATGATTTTTAATCTGACATTTACTCATCTTATGACTGGTAATTTTATCTTTGGTTTCTTGATTTTCACCTCAACTTTGTCTGTCACTTGCCATGATAGGCCCATCTTCCGATGAATCAGCCATAATTTTGAGATATTTATGATGTGCATTTTAATTTTTCACTAGGGTCATTCCAACCAACTTACATATTTTATCCTCTACAACTTGCTGACTTAATACAGAAAGCAGTAAAATGTAATACTTTTTCCAAGCTCAATCTAACAACCCCTTGACCACGTTTCTGTTCCTGTCTCTGTCTTCTGCTTTGCGGCTTGGATAATGACTGAAAATGTTCTCTGGACCAGCACTACCTGTATGTCAAATTAAGTAAATTGGGGATTCACTTTATTTGGGAGTTTTCTTTCCATTTGTTTGCATTGCTTTTTGAGGTTAATAGGAATGTGGGAATTGATTTCTGTTTTGGGTTTATTTCATCAGTATGTGGAGGTGACATTTTTCTTGTTGTTTGGTTGAGTCTTTGCAAACTGCTTCATAAAAACATCCACTCTTCATTACTCAGACTGTGGCCTTTTATTTCTGTACAGTTTCTGAATGACACTATGGATTGTTCTGAACATTTTATTTAATTGAAATATTAGTTTGTAGTGTGTGTTGAATGTTTCTAAATTGTTTAATAATGTATATGTTAAGTATTAAGATTGCAAACTTGCAGAAATAGGGCCTTGCAAACAGTCCACAGTATTCCAGGTGTCACTGTAACTGTGCAGTGGAATTGTCTTTCCTTTCTTTACTGACAGTATCTAATATTCTGTGTTTAAATAATTTGAAGTAATGCTTGGTGGTCTTTCTACTTTTTTTGACACCTGTACAGTAATTATTTCATTGTATTAATTTGTCACTAATGTGTCTAGATTTTTCATACTAAAGTATTACTTCACCCTTACTGCCACACATTAGACTTTTCTGTGGTTTAGGAAGATAAGGTGTTTGCCTTACAAACACAAGGTGCGGGGTTTGAGTCTCGCAAGGGATAATTGACCAGGCTTAAAATGGCTCTCAAGGGCAGTTAGCTTAGTACTAATCTATGAACCTATGAATCTATAGATGATTCCACAAATAATTGAAGAACAGTTGCACTTCCTGTTCTTCATATATCCTTTAACTGGTTATGGATATGCTTCCAAGTGTGATCCTCAGTTATATTTATAGCCATATTAATAACAAGGAGACAATTGTAACAGCATTCTTTTTCCATTTAGTGCCATGTAATTGTGAAGTCCACTTCCATATTTTCCTCCATGATTTCTTGTTTTCAATATTTTGTGTAGGCTTGCCATGGCAGCTCTTATTGTCTGCCAAAGTTTTGAACTAGCTATCATATTCCAGTTGGTATTGGCCTGATAAACAGTTGTAATCTTGCTGTATCCCCTCTGGAATATTTTATGAAAAGCAGCTGCCCTAATATCTAATAGATGTGTCCTTTCTAATCCATTGAAACTCAGTGGTTGATATAACCCTCTTCTCTTAATAGGACTCAAATGAATACCAATAATGGTCCATGGAAAAACAACCCATTTATGTCAGTTATCCCTTGGTAAAAAAATATATATCCCAAATTAGTATGCAAACATACCGAGCAAACATGATTCCGTTATATAAATGTCCTTTACTTATGGCATTTTAAATGTATAACACAAAGTCAGAAAGGTGTATCAAAGAAAAGAACACATGTATGTTTCTTGTTTTGTGTGCAAGGGCCCAATGAATTGAAAACATCCCAAAGGTAATCTTTATCCACCACTGGCCAGATGCATTTTCTTTGGCTGTGGTATGTGGGTTTCAATGCTAGTTCAATGAATGTGAGTTTCAAGAGCAGAGAAGTTTTAATGCCATATCTATTTTCATTGTGAGACAGTATTGCTTTATTTAGGAGGTGTCTGTTAGTGTTTGCATTGTTGTGCTGCAAAATGTAAAAATAAAATCCAAATAATCATTGCAGAAGTAAAGCAGTATGCACACATTAGTGTTTATGGTAAATGGGGAGTAACTGCAAGGTAATGGGGCATTGGAATGGCTGCAGGAGGACTCTGGTGCCATATTTTGGTTGTCTGTTCTTCAGTTTGTGTTTGAAAGTTGGTATCCCATAATTCCATCAGAGTGGGGGTTACATAATTATGTATGCCATGACCGGCATCTTTAATAATTCAAAAAAAAATTTATTTCGCTCTGTAGTAGAAAAGCTTCTCTTCGCTATATACAAGACAGCTGTACAAGCGGTTTAAAAACCTTGGTTTGTGACAAGATGTTGATGTCACTTCCTGTAAGTGCATGTGAAACGCTTAAAGCTCAAGTAAAATACATAGTTTAAAACAGTGTCAAGTTCACATGTAAAAAGTTACTTGTAAATATAAAAATATATATATAAAAAAATATATATATGTAAAAAACAAGTAGTCAGGAACACATATTCACAACGGCCGACTTCGTGTAAGAAAATCAATGTCAAGGGACAACAATAATGAAGATCTATTCTAATCTAAACTATTCCTGGTTTATTTTACTTAAAGAGGCTATGGTACTGATTATAGATCTTCATTATTGTTTCCCTCACATTTATTTTTTTTACACGTCGGGCCGTTAGAATATTGTGTTCTGACTACTTGTTTTTTACATATATATATTTTTATATATATATATTTTATTCCAGGAGCTTTCGGTTTTTTTTCTGAATTTGTGAATTAAAGTCATTTCGGTCTTTACGCGTGGCTTCTGGAGCTTCTGTTTTTGTTTAAAAGGTTTTTGTCTCTTCTTTATCCAGTAATTATGTATGCAAATTAGATGTTAATCAGTGTACAGATTTGTACCTATTTTTCATGGGCCTTGTCCAGATTTTTGATGTTTCTAGGTTGAGAGGTATGCTGACAAGGTAATTTTACAGGTATTTGATTTAATTGCAAAGTTGTTACATGAGGTGCAAATGTTTTTATGAAATGTTAGTGCCAAACCAGCAGCAGTAAACTATCCCCAGGATTCAATGAAGTAAGCTCATGTAGGCTCCGTGTAGAGCCTACATGGAATGTATCCATTTACATGGCCACAATCTTCTCTTGGCAGTGTGCCATACATATTTTCTGGTGTTGTGTGCCTATGGAAAGTCAGGACAACATGGATATTGAATCCGTGTAAGACCAATGGAACACATACATACCTTTCAGCCTGTTAACCTGAACAAAAGAGGTACAAGACAATTTATTTCACTAATTTGGATTTATTTTATTTTTTTTACTTTTATGTGCTTGTTTACGTGATGCACAGCGCTATTTAGCTGTGCTTAGCTCTGTGCATCCATATATCATACATCTTCCAGACATGTAAAAATATTAACTGGATGCATTCAATTTCTATTTTATTTTTTTTTATTTTTATGTGCTTATTTGCACCATGCGCCTTGTTATTTAGCTATGATTAGCACTGTGCACTCATGCATTAGACATACACTAGACATCTAAAAATAGAAACCAGATGCATTTAATTGTTGTAGTTGTGTGGTGCTTAGCGCCATGCAAACCCACGCAGAGAAGTTGTGCTATGCTTACAGTGGCACCTTCGCAGTAAATCTAAAGATAGATGAGTTCCCTTCACTATTCCAGTGGCTAGATAGTTTAAGTCATGACCTACGGTGCAGTAGGTCCTGGGCAATAATATCTTTTACATACTGCTATGAAACTGTGTCAGGTCACTTAAACATCAGTTCACTTTAAATTCAATTATTGCTAAATTTAGAAAAGGTGTGCAGTGCTAAGCATTGCATAAACATGGGTAACAGTCTTTTCATGTTTGCACTCTGCTAAGCTTTACTTAAATAGTGTAAGTTTGCACAATGCTAATTGATATGAAGCATTTCTGAAAGTTACAGTATGACATGCAATGGCAGGAATGCATCCTATTTAAAAGGCAATAGGCAGGAATTACACAGTATTACTTGGAGCCTGATCTTGAGTGTGTATATGCCTGTTGTGGGGAAAGGTGTGTGCTTTAGAGCACAATGTTGGGATGTGTAGGAGGCTAGGGTTTTCATTGGATTCCTGGTAGAGCACTATGGAACCCAGCTGCTGCAGGCCAGCTATCGGGGATCAGAATGCAAGTCTGAGGCTTATGATAGTTTGGCCAGGGACCTCACCAGTGCAACTGGTATCCCCTGCGCTGGTGAGCTGTGTTGACACCATTATGATGATCTCTACTGATGGAAGAGTGGTACTTTGGATTATTGGATCCAAAAGGCATGGGCATGGAACACCTCACCAATATGTAAGTATTTTTTCTAGTAATTTATAAATATACAAGCGAATCTGTACAAAAATTGTATGCATAATGGTTTCTCTCTCTCTTACCACAGCTGCAGAATAGAGGGCTTGGAACATATGGTCCCATAAAAGGCATTTGGCCAGAATGAGGCAAGCCCATGGTATGTAAGAAAATCAATAACATAATAAATGAATGCATAACTCAATAATAAAATAAAATAAATACAGATATTGCAGTGTTAGCAGTCATGTATAAAATACCTGGGATATAATCGACTTTCATTAATGCATATCTGAACTAGTAAAGCAGGTTAAAGCAAGTAAGCATGCAAGTATGTTGTGGAATATCCAGATTAAGAGTCAATGTTGTGGTCTGCTCATTGTCTGAAATATGCTGTAGATTGCAGTAAATAACTGAGTAGGGTAAATATGTAAGTTAACAGAAGTCCTAGACAACTATCCATGTGTGTAAATGCAATATCTGAAACAACATGAATCAATAAAGTGTAAAAGGAGATGGTGCCCTGATAATGTATTTTTTCAAATAAAATGTTCAGTATTACTGTAGTCACTGTTTGTGGGTTCTAATCCCACACCAGCCAACTAAGAAATTGTGCAGTTTTCAATACTGTTTTAGCATTTCATCAATAAAACATAACCATACTTGCATGTGAAGTGCACACCCATAGACTTGTGCCATGACTGCCCAGATCCAGAGTATATGGACATACCTCTCAACTGTTGCAATTTTTGCAGAATGTACTGAATATTGCCCCATATGTCTGATTTGTTTGGTATATGATCTTGTTTTACTGACCAGTCTCTGCCACATCGCTGAGGATCAGTGTCATAAATAAATGTCAGTCCTCTGAATTGCAGATATTAGACATCTCTCAAAATGCAATTTAATGACAAATCTGTTATCAGAACATCTTTCTACTGTTGTAAAAGCATACTATGTAAGAATGTTCCCTGTTGTTTTGCCCTTGTACCACAATTATGTATGGTTTCGCCCATAATGTCCCATGCTAAGAGGTTGAGAGGTACGTACATGCAACATCATATTTACAATATAAGCAACATTGAATGAATGCTGGATGCAATATGATGTGAACTATAGTGTGTTTGTAAGGAACAGGGTACTATTTTAAATAAGCATCATAGCAGTCAGTGGTCTGACAAGTAAAATCTAACATATTTAAAAGTATATAGTTGTAGTAGCATTTTTAGTTATAGTATATGTGAAGTTGCTAATGTTCTCCTTTCTTCTTTCACCCCACCCCTTCTCTTCTTTTATTTATTTATTTAATCAATATATTACTGCTATCATTTGTATTATCACATTATTTATTACCTCTTATGTTGGCCTTATGCATAATTTAATATTGCTTGGCCCTTAAAAAACTTTCATTTACATTATTTATTGTTTGTGTTCCTCATTATATTATTTTTCTATTTGTTTCCATTACACATTATTACTCTCTTTTATGTTATTAAATACATTTGTTTAGGTAAATGTTAGAAAAATATGTATTAACATTTGTGTGCAATGCTTATTCTAATAAGGGAAGATTTAACACATTTTTATTCTATATACAGCATTAGTTTTATTTGAGACTGCAAATGTGCTTTTCTGAAATTATGCTTTCTGACACTGCAAGATGCACTCTGATCTAGTTTGCTAGCGCAGCAAAATACATGTTTATGCCTTGGAAATGTACTGGAAAGCAGGTGATTTTCTGCTAGGTCAGGAAATTAAAAAAGGAAAATAATAATTTCTGTAGATCCATTCATTATAGACAATAAGCTCTGTTCGAGTTGATGAAAAAGTGCACAAGCTGCAAGATAGTCAGATATAAAGAACAATAAACTGCTTCAGAAATCTGTACTTGCATTGTGCTTAAATTATCCATAGTACCTAGACTTGTAACATCACATAGCAAGAAAGTTATAACTGACCGGTGGTCGTCAAGGCCATCCTGTTTACTGAAAAATCTTTTTTAAAACTTTGAAGAGTCAGCTAGAAGTATGAGAAATATCTATAAAATAACAGAATTGTGAACTGGTGATCTGCTACATCAGTCATAGTGGGCAATGTCTTGAAAGAAAGGTATAATAACTGTGACACTTCCTGATTTAGCCAGACAAACTCTGTAACTGCATTTTTTGTCTCCTTGCACAAGAATAAAGTTACCTGAACTGAACCTTATGCTTTTGGTCTTTTTAAAGTATTTTTCTCTAACATTTTTTGGTCCTTCAGGAGCTGGAAACCCTCGTTTAGCCTGGGATCAGATGGGCCAGGTGGCATGAAACTGTGCAGGGAAGATACCACACCTGATCTTCTTCATTGGAAGACCTCCGACTGAATTGTCGTGCAAAAGAGGCCAGACACTTTTCTCATCTACGACTGAAGGCGGGTTCCATTTGAACAGTGAGTGACCAATCGCTGAGGCTCAGGTAAGGTGAATCTACTTTTTTCTGCTTTAGATCAGGGACCTGATTGTATTTGTTCTGTAAGACAGAAATATTGCTATCTTGTCATAGATCAGGGAAACAGAATAAGTAGGCAGGTAGTCTGAAGAGACTGTAAACACTTGGTGGTACCACATTAAAAACAAAAGGGTTATGTAACATTTGAAAAAGGTTAGAACAAAATGGGTAATACATGCACAAAAACAAAAAAACCCCAAGCCCACCGTTAACTGAAGATGCAAAATATATGCAATCACAGCGTGCCGACAACATTAAATATTATACTAAATGGGTTAATAAATATGAATTTGATGGGAAACTAAAAAGATCCTCGCTTATCAAACTTATTAGACAGTTAAAAACCGATTCTAAAGGTCGGGTTAAAAAACAACATAAACTAGGAGTTCCTCAGGCACACAGGTGGATTGAGGAAGCAAACCGAAGAGAACAAAAGAATAAAAATTCAAAAGCAATGTTTCTAGACAAAGAGGATAATAACTTGGTTATAACATCAGCCCCTCCACCCACTCCGGTTTCGGTTCCCTTACCAGTTCCTTTACCGGAATATGAAGCAAAAGAACAAACTGACCCACCTCCGCAATATCCAGTTGTTCCTATAAAACCACTACTGTTTGTTAGAGATCCTATCAAGACTAGGTCTCGAACATGTAATTTAAAAGGGAATATTGAATTATATCAAATGAATGGAAATTCACGGGCTATGAGTGAAGAAGAGATATGCCCACTCATAGAAGTACCAAATCCTCAGGCAGGACAAGAAGGGCAGAAACCAACTCTCTTAGTATACAGACCATGGACACCGGAAGACGTCTGGAAAGCCACAGAGGGAATCCCCCATCCAAAAGTTAATTTTAGAAAGTTCTTAGAAGACTTACAGGGCATGAGGTTAAGTTATCACTTAAATGGAGAAGAAGTAGAAAAAGTAGTCAGACAAATAGTAGGTCCAGATTGGCACATGATCAGTGGCAACTGGAATCCCCATGACGCTGCACTTAGACCCTTCCGACATAGCAGCACAGAACTAGACAACAGTGTGAAAGGCCTGCAGACCGAATTTCTGAGAAATGAAAGCCTAGGGCAGACTGGACTTGTATTAATCAATGCATCCAACAAGAAAGGGAAACTGTTGATAGATATTTTTCCAGATTATTGGAATGCTTTAACAATCACTGTGGAATGCAAGTGCCTGAAGATCAGACACAAGATTCCCCATATTAACAGCAGTTAAAGAATGCATTTTTGAAAGGCAGTATTGCACCCATAAGTAGTTTTATTACTAAACACATGGTAGACCATTGTACAAGCAGATTACAATCACTGCTTGAATATGTTAGACATGCCGAGAGGCATTTTAACAACAAAAAGAAAAAGAAAGCCCAAGTATTTGCTGTAGAAGATGGAGAAGTTTATTTAGTACAGTCCAGACAAATGGGCAAAAAGAATGCCCAGGGAAATAAACAATCTGATCAGCGATCAGAGGACTTTGAAGGGAGAAAGAAAAGAGGTGAGTGCTTCAAATGCGGGAAAAAAGGACACATGGCAAGGGATTGCAGGAAAAATAAGAAGGCAGCAGTGGAAGACAAAAACGATGAGGGTGAGGACTGACTATATGAAAGTCAGGAATCACTAGATAGAAATAATAGAAAAAAGACAAATGACAATGTGATAGAAGGAACAGAGAATGTGATAATAGAGGAAGTGCAGGACACTACCGATAGTGAAGAAAATTAAATATTAGACCTAGCCTGACTGAGCTTAGAGCTCTATTTGGCTGACACAAAACCAGAAGTGACACTCCTGGTAGAAGGGAGGGAAGTCAAATTCTTGTGTGATTCAGGGGCATCACGAACCCTGGTACACCCCTCCAAACTACCAGAAAATTCAGAATCACAGGACTTTATACATGTAAAAGCAGCTAATGGACAGCTGTATCGGGAGCCTCTCTCCCATAACATTACAATAACAGATCCTGTTTCAGGATTAACCCAGAAAAGCAAAATTGCTGTTTCTGCGAAATGCCCAGTGAACCTTTTGGGCAGAGATCTTATGCAACTATTAGGCATATCAGTAGTTCCAACCATGCAGGGTATGGAAGCACAGCGACAGACCAATACTTTTGCAGTTCAAACGGAAGGTGAGACATTTTACTGGTATAGCCAGGACTTAGTTACAACTGTCCCTGGAGCAGTAACTGAAGAGTTAATGAATGTAGCTATCAGTAAGTTCCCCTCCCTTTGCATTGACATACAACACCTGTTGCACTGTACTCTGTATTATTGTAATACACCAGGACCTGAAGAAGAATACGAACAAGAACTGTTTAAAAATCATGCAAACAGATTAGTACTGTGTAATTTGTACTGGGACACGAGAGGGAACAGTGTAGTTAGCTGTTCATTACCCCAGGAGTTCTTTTCACTTTACAAATCAAATCTAATACCGCATGTTAGTTTAACTAAGGAGGAAAATTTAAAATGGATAGACCTAGGAGAAAAAGTCACAAAATGGGAAAAACAGACAGAATCAGAACTGTCAGAACAGGGAATACAAAGACAGAAACTGAACTGGATAACACAAACACATCCAGCTGTACACTTGCAGTCCAGCAAAGACAGCTGAGAAGCCCTCTTATTAGAAGAGGAAGAAAAAGCTTTGTTAGACATACCAGAAACTCTCTGGTCAACAGGAAAATCAGAAGTAGGATTAATTCGCACAGCAGGATCAGTTACTATCACGCCAAAGTCAGCATTCAGACCACAAAAGAGACAGTACCCCTTGAGAAAAGATGCAGAGGCAGGTATTAAACCTATCATAGCAGCTTTACTTAAGAAGGGAATACTGGTGGAATCCCCCGATTCACCATGTAACACACCCTTATTCCCAGTTAGAAAAGCAAACGTAGAATGGCGTATGGTCCAAGATTTACAAGCTGTAAATGACGCAGTAATACCAAGAGGACCTACGGTGCCAGATCCACATACCTTGCTGAATGATTTAAAACCTCAACAGAAGAACTTTTCTGTGGTAGATATCAGCAATGCATTATTTTCGATACCGATACACCCTGACAGCCAGTATTGGTTTGCATTTACATTTCAGGGAAAATGTTATACATATATGCGACTACCACAGGGTTATAGTGAAAGTCCAACAATATTCTCACAAGAAATGGCAAGTAATCTAGCAGTATTTATTCCACCGAAAGGTAGTCAAATTTTACTTTATGTTGATGACATCCTGCTGGCTACCCCTACCCAGCAAGATTGTAAGGAAGATACTATAGCATTATTAAAATTCTTAGCAGTAGAAGGACACAAAGTAAGCAAAAATAAATTGCAACTTTGGAGAAAACAAGTGAAATACCTTGGATATGTAATATCCAAAGATGGCAGAACACTAGATGAGGACAGAAAAGTAGCGATTTTACAAGCACCAAAACCCACAACCAAGAAGGAAATGATGTCCTTCCTGGGTGCGACTAATTTCTGTCGAAGCTGGATCCCAAACTATGCTTTGGAATCTGCACCTTTAACTGACCTGATTTTTAAGAAGCCTATGGCAGCACAAGATTTAATACAGTGGACACCAGAAGCAGAATTAACTTTCTGCAAGCTAAAACAATTAATAGCATCATCATTAGTTTTAGGATTACCAAATTATCACAAACGTTTTTTCCAAACTATAGATTGCAAGCAAGGTTATATGACATCAGTATTGATTCAACAGCATGGGGACAAGCAACACCCCATTGCTTATTATTCATCACAACTGGACCCAGTGGCGTCTACCCCACTGTGTACAAGCAGTAGCTGCAGCTGCAATGGCAGTGCAGGCTTCGGCCTCAGTAGTGTTACTCCACCCTCTCACATTGAGAGTGCCTCATGCAGTCGCAATCATTTTACTGCAAGAAAAAATAGCATATCTTTCCCCTGCTAGGCATCTTTCTTGTATGACTATATTGCTGAGCCAACCACATGGTTGTCACATGACAATTGAATGATGTACTACTTTGAATCCGTCTACTTGCTCCCAACTCCTGTGGATGGCACACCCCATAACTGCTTGCAGGCAATTGAGCAAAAGACGCTGCCTAGAAAAGACCTCACAGATGTTTCCTTGGATAATGCCGAGGTGACATATTACGTGGATGGCTCATGCAAAAGGAGTCCTACAGGACAGAACCTAACAGGTTATGCAGTAGTTTCTGACACTGAGATTGTAGAAGCAAAACCTCTACCACATAACTTATCTGCACAAGCAGCAGAGTTGATTGCCTTGACACGGGCATGTACCTTAGCAAAGGGTAAAAGTGTAAACATTTTTACAGACAGCCAGTATGCTTTCTCTACTGTACATGTTTTTGCACAACAGTGGAAGAATCGAGGAATGGTGACATCTACTGGCAAACCAATTAACCATGCACAGTTTATTTTAGATTTGTTAGATTCTATTCAGTTGCCTCAGAAAGTAGCTATTTGTAAATGCGTAGCTCATACAAAACAACAAGATAGGATTTCAAAAGGCAATGTAAGAGCTGACACAGCTGCAAAGCAAGCAGCCTCAGAAGCATTTCTTTTGAACAAGGAATTACAACCTTCTGAGATTTTAGACTTAGAAATGTTGAAAACAATGCAGACACTTACTACACAGGCTGAAAAACAAAAATGGAAAAGACGAGGAGCAATTCTCAAGGAAGGGCTGTACATCTCCAAAGAAGGAAAACCAATATTACCATCTAATTTATTTAGATATGCAGCTTTGTTGAGCCATGGGCAGAGCCATGTCTCAACAGGGGGGATGGTACAGTTAGTGAATCGGGTGTTCGCTACGTATGGGTTTTCAAACTACACTAAAAATTTTTGCCTGTCATGTCACACTTGTAATAAACATCATGCACAAGGGGCATTAAAGCCCAAGCAAGAGAGTTTCCCTACACCACAGTATCCGTGTCATACCATCTGTATGGATTTCATAGAATTGAACAAATGTGAAAACAAAAAGTACTGCCTTGTCATTGTGAATATGTTCTCCAAATGGGTGGAGGCCTTTCCGACTAGTAAACCAGATGCAGCCACTGTTGCAAAGACCCTAGTTAAAGAGATTATTCCTAGATTTGGCATACCGGAAAGGATCTACAGTGACAATGGTACACATTTCGTTAACCAAACTATACAACAGCTAAGTCAGTATTTTGGGATTTCTTTAAAACATCACTGTGCATATCACCCTCAATCTGCAGGGTTGGTAGAAAGGCACAATGGAGTTTTAAAGAATAAGCTTAGGAAACTTATAACAGAAACACAGAAGAATTGGCTGTACTGTTTGCCCCTGGCACTTTTCAGCATGAGAACTGTTCCAAATGCAAAAGGACTGACACCTTTCGAAAAGATTTTTGGAAGAGCTTATTATATACCTCAGTGGAAACCTCTCATGCCTGCAGACCAGGAAGCAGATTGGACACTTGCAGACTACATGAGGAATATGCTAAATAACAAACATCTTTTACAGTTTAATTCTGTTTCAGATAAAGACCAAACTAACACCTCCAAAGTAGCAGTAGCCCCAGGCACTTGGGTCTGGGTGAAGACAATCAAAAAGAAGAATTGGACGACACCAAAGTGGGAAGATCCATATCAAGTACTGCTGAACACGCCCACAGCAGTCAAGATTGTGGAACGATCATCTTGGATTCATTTGACACACTGTAAACTAGTCAAAAACTTTGAACTTGATAAAACTCTTGCTAACACACAGCAGCAATAAAAATGACGACAAGACCTAGAGACAATAGGAATACTGAACGATTTCAGCAGTATATTCAGCAGTGTTGCATAATCATCTTAATAACTGCATTAGTGACAATGTTCTTTTTGCTGTGGCTTTTGCTGTGGCCTTTCTTTTCTTCAGCCACACCAGCTAGACTGAATAAACGTGATTCAACATTCATAGACTGGCATCCGAACTTTAACACTTACCAAGCAATTAAATATGTGTATGCTGAGACTTTTAATATTTCAAATTGTTGGATTTGCACAGCTATACCAACACTATACGGGGGATTATTGATGGCTGCTGTCCCCCTAGGGGTCAATGAGACCTGGGAAAACTTGATTTTTGAGACTACACTTGTGAAATCTAGAGACAAAATTGCATTATTTCTGCCTGTTACACAAACAGGAATCATATGCTTTTTTTAAGAATGACACTATTCAAGTAGGTTGGAGTCGATGTAATGTGACTATCTCTTATAAATGTTATATTAAACCTAAAAATGCTAAAAATACAGAAACAATTTGTGATGCAGATTATGACTCATACTTTGAGTCCCTACATAAAACTGTCAGTGATATACAACATAATCCTATTCTTTTAAAGCAACTGACTATTATAGATAAGAAAATGTTTCATGCAGGGAAGGTGTATATCAATACTAAGGTAGAAAATTGTTATTTCATATGTGGGAAAAAGTCATACAAATGGTTGCCTGAGAATTGGTCTGGCAGTTGTTTTTGGGTTACCTGGTCCCGGCCATATGACACACTACACCTTTGCCTCATGGGAGAATTCGAAATGTCAGAGATGTCACGAAGAAATCTGAAAATCCAATCAAGAAACCTGAGAATCCAGTGAGACATATCGTAGCAGGCTGGAGGAAACATAACTCTGTGAAAGACAAAAGTAAACTAGCACACATGGACTTGAGTGACACTATCATATCCTGGGCTGGCATAGCCCCTGCATATGGTGCAGTTAAATCAGTTTGGGAACTGAGAAAGCTATCCATGCTCCTCGAGGTCATGAGCAATGCAACTTTTTCTGCTCTTGAATTAATGACTGATGAACTGAATGCAATGAGAACTGTGGTGCTTCAAATCCACATGGCTCTTGACTTCACCCTAGCGGCGAGAGGTGGTACGTGCGCTTTAATCAAAGATGAGTGCTGTTCATTCATTCCTGACAATAAGCACGAAATTAATGACCATTTGGAAGTGATCCAACAAGTGTCAGACATGACCAGGCCAGGCCCAAACCCACTGATGGACTTTTTTCAGAATTTGTTTGGGGGTGGGGTTCCATCCTAATGAACATCCTGATTGCCATTTGTGTGGGATTACTATTGTTAGGAGCATGCATTTGCTGTGGAATTTCCTGCATGAAAAAATTAATCAAAGATTTTATAGACATGTCAGTTTCTGAGACTTTGTATCAAAGTACTGAAATTGAAGAACTGTTGAAAAAGGAAACACTTTCATAAGTTTAAACTGAATGAATCTCTTAGCTGCAAATCCTCAAAGGAAGAGGTTAGGAGAAGAAAACAAACTGTTTATGCTTCTGAAATAGAATAAAATGTATTAACAGGGGGGAAATGTTAGAAAAATATGTATTAACATATGTGTGCAATGCTTATTCTAATAAGGGAAGATTTAACACATTTTTATTCTATATACAGCATTAGTTTTATTTGAGACTGCAAATGTGCTTTTCTGAAATTATGCTTTCTGACACTGCAAGATGCACTCTGACCTAGTTTGCTAGCACAGCAAAATACATGTTTATGCCTTGGAAACGTACTGGAAAGCAGGTGATTTTCTGCTAGGTCAGGAAATTAAAAAAGGAAAATAATAATTTCTGTAGATACATTCATTATAGACAATAAGCTCTGTTTGAGTTGATGAAAAAGTGCACAAGCTACAAGATAGTTAGATATAAAGAACAATAAACTGCTTCAGAAATCTGTACTTGCATTGTGCTTAAATTAGCCATAGTACCTAGACTTGTAACATCACATAGTAAGAAAGTTATAATTGACCAGTGGTCATCAAGGCCATCCTGTTTACTGAAAAATCTTTTTTAAAACTTTGAAGAGTCAGCTAGAAGTATGAGAAATATCTATAAAATAGCAGAATTGTGAACTGGTGATCTGCTACGTCAGTTGTAGTGGGCAATGTCTTGAAAGAAAGGTATAATTGTGACACTTCCTGATTTAGCCAGACAAACTCTGTAACTGCATTTTTTGTCTCCTTGCGCAAGAATAAAGTTACCTGAACTGAACCTTATGCTTTTGGTCTTTTTAAAGTATTTTTCTCTAACAGTTACGTTTATTTTTCCTTTATATTTTTATTTTATTTTCCACACAGCAACAAGGTAGACCAGTTCCTGGTGATCCACCTACCTTGGCTCCCCCCAGCCAAGGCACCGGGGCTCACCACGCCTGGGCCACAGCCTGGTGGCACCCCCTCTGCTACCCCTGCACTACTTGCTCCATCAGGTAGTTCCACCCTACAGGCTGGGAGTGTACCCCCCTCTGGGAGTGGAGGCAGAGGGGATGCTTATGTCACCCATGATCAAATGCCAGGCAAGGTGAATAGATTTGCGTCAAACTGTTGGTGTATGCCTATGCCGGATGGAGAGTATGCTGTCAATCCTGGTGGGGCAGTTGCTCCCCATGCCCTGGCATTGGTCACTGTCTCCACAGGACCAGTGAAGGTGCATTAATGACAGTCCCATGGGTGAGGACTTGAGTTACACTGCTACCATGTCTGATCAGGATCCCCAACCCCCTACCCATCAAAAGTGTCCACGCCCTCTTGTGTCTCTCACCAACCCTGTCTGCTGTCTTGTATGTCTCATCTGTCTGCAAATGCTTCGTCACATTCCTAACTTACTTTCCCCACACGTACCTATGTCCCTTCCCTAACGTGCCAATCTCCTTAAAAAAAAGGCACCTGTCCCCCAAAAAATTCATCCCATACCTAGCTCTCTATTTTACACATATGTCCTCTGGACACACTTAATTTGGTACACTTGGCTTGACAACACACTTGTTTTGTCATCACCCCTCTCTCTGGGGTGACAGTGCAAGTTCAGCTAAAAATCTTTGCAAGTGCACAGTAGTTGCTGTTGAATAAATGGATAGCTATGGTTCTTTCCTACACCCTTCCTGCACATTCCTACCTGCCTTTCACTATGCTTTTCACCCTGCTTGCACCCCATTTGACCACTGTCCTATCTCCCCAATTTTATTTTCTTTAAAGAATAATTACACAATGCTGCTCTATATGCAGTATTGCTAAGCTATGCTAAATGGTGGTGTATTACTATATGCATTTGAAAGCATAATTATCAAGTTCAAAAAGTATACCTATGCCCTATTTCAAAATCAGTACCATCTCACTTGAAGAACAATGCATGAACCTGTCAAGCAACACAGCCAGTTCATTAAAACAGATGTTTTAAGCAAAACATAGTAATTGTCATTTTCTCATCATTAAGCATATTTACACGATGATGTGCATCATGCCTCATTGCGCTGCAAATCTGCTAAAAGATTAATGGTAAATAGGAATTTTACTGGGAATCTGGTAGAGAAATAAATCACTATAAAGTCATACACATAGCAATAGGTGTAAATGAAGTATGTTGCAACAGTATAGTGTGCAATTATCTGTAAAACATATAAAAACAGAGCTGTTCTAACACTGACTCTGTAGCTCAGTCTATTAAATGCTTGGGAAGCATGTATTTTTGGATCACATGATCCTGCGTTCAAATCCAGCTGTGTCTAGCATTTAAAATACATGATGTGTACATCACCATTATAAACTGTGATATGTATGACTGTCCCATCACCTATTTATCCACCCAAAGCAGCACAGATGGAATGTCTGCTTTTAAATAATGGACGTCAAAGGCCTACAGATAGGAACACATTTTAAATATTGCTATTACAACCCTAGAAAGTGCCTAGAATGTCAGGTTATGCATTAGCATGAATTCCCAGTGGAATTTGGCATATGTAATTCAATATAACCTAGTATTATTAGACTACAGTCCACAATGATTTGCCTGTGATATTACAGACAACCACAGCTGTACAGGTAGTATGCATATATGGAGGTCATGCTAGACGCATGGGTTGCCAGCACACACATTACAGATGATTACCTGATTACCATGAAATAATATATGACTTGGCAGTTATTCAAGTGGTTGACATCATGGTTACTGTCCCCCCTACTTTGTTCTAGGACACACCAAGCATGTTGCCTTTTACTCTGTTAATGATACATTTGGCTAACATACTTACCTTAAACAAATATGTTACTTCCAGTGGCATGAGTATCTTTAATCTGGCTCTGGCTGCTCATTAAGCCTTCCACAGGTCCCACAGTTGGTCTCACAGTTACCCTTCTGTGTTGTCATCCTGCAAAGTCTTCTGCCTCTCTGTCCGTGCTTATTTCTAGTAGCAGCAGCTTCAGCCTGTAGCACGCACATTTGCAGGCAACAAGTAGCTGCTACAAACATTCTCTCTGTGCTGATGTTGTATTTTTACCCCACTAATTTTCACCCCAACATATGAGAAAGGGGATGCAATCTACATTGAGGCCTTATATCTTGAGTAGTTGCTGGAGATTGGCTGATTATACTGCAAATCAGCTGTGTAAGCTGCATTTAGCATTTCTGAACCACAGCTTAGTTCACATGCAATCAACTGCTAATGAGAACCATCATAAAATTGCAAACTTCTAGCCAGGCAAACATGTGTGCATGACAGTTACTACTAACTCATTGACACATTACTTGTATAGCAGTATTTTTCAACAGAGGAGTATTGTACTCCAACAGGTATGTAACCATTTTGTTTCCAACATGATGCATATGTTTGGATATACTTAGGGATAATGGGGATTACATCAGTAAGCCTTTGCTAGAACTGTACTGATGACATGGCATTGATTTCTGTACCTGTTAAATGTACAGAGGATGTAGAGTACATTAAGGGTATAATGTGTGATAACTAGGTACACAGGTCTCCTGGCTACTTCCTTTGATAGCGATTGTAATAGTACACTGCTATTTTGTTGGCACTGTTGTTTATACATTTTTTTTGGGGATTTTTCCTGCTTTGGGGCATATGACAATGGACTCCTGTGTTGGGTGTGTGAGCATAGAAGAGTATCTATCATGGCGCAAACAGGAATATGTCACTATTGCTACAATCCTAGTTGAGTCCACACCCTTTGTATGTTTGGCACACTGTTGAATATGAGATGTGCAGTCAAGTGGTGAATACTGATAGCCTTTCTTTATTGCTGTATGTATAAATAGTTTACTCATATGTATGTGATCCTTGCAAGTGTTCTAATACCTTTGTATTTCAGGAAACATCATGAATGCATGTCGTAGGCCACCATTTTCTGAAGCAGAAAATGACCTCATCATTGAGGCTTTGCGACAACATTACCAAGTCATACTGTCCTGAGGAAGGGCAAATAGGTCAGAACATGCAACCCTGTGGGATGAATTGGTGCATAACATCAATGCCTCAGTCACTAAAATCATACGTACCAGCATGTGCGACACAGTGCCATGGATATGATAAATGCAGCGAAGAGACATGCTGCTGACATGGCCAGAGATCATCAGGTCACTTGTGGTGGCCCTGCAGCAGAAGGTCCTCTTATAGTCACAGAATAATTCCTGGCAAACCTTGCTACACAGGACAGCTCCCAGGCATCCATCAGCCTATATGTTGCGGACGTGGGTGCCACCCGTTCCTCTCAAGAGGAACATCCAGGTATGCTTAGTTAGATCAGCAGTAGAATACTTTTGCATTCATCCTATCAAGGTGTATCTAGTTTGACATGCGTGTCAGCTGTTTTTTGGGGAGGAAGTATGTTAGCTGCAGTTTTAGGCTCACATAGAGATTGTTAGTCACATACCTTTTAACATTGCAGTTATTGTAGATATGAGATTATTGGATATATTACCTCCTGTTATACTGTAACATGTGGTGCTATTGCTATTACCTCTCCCTCAATTTTTTTCAGGACCATCAGGAATTGGAAGAGGCTGTGCTCCTGCTGCTGGTAAGCAGAACACTGTTATGTCAGAGAGATGTAGATATATTTCACTTTCAATGTATTAGCTAAAGTGTCATCCCAGGCCTGCTGGCTTGATTGATGGACTGTCTGCATGATTGTCAACAATACAGATATTCTCAGAATGTCCACAGATTAGACCCATATCTCTGCCTTGTAGGTATGACCATAGTGAGTGACTTGAAATTATTTTCAGGACAATACTGTCAACTGTGCAGATTTTTGCAGAATGTTCACAGTGTATGCAATTAATTTTTTGCTCATAAATTTCTTGTTTACTGAATAGTTATTTTCAAATAATTACAAATTGGTGTTAGAAAATAATGTCCACCTGTCCTACTCTGTGAAGCTGGGATTAATATGTCTGTAATAGTAACAGCAGCATATACAGCTTAACATATATTGCATCATAGTACTGCAGAGCATAGTAGTGCAAGTATTAATGTATTGATTTTTCCTTTTTATCACAGGTGACCAGGGAGGTTAGTCTTTGTCCCCCATACCAACTGATGTCAGTGCCTCTTCAGATTCTGATGATGAAGGTGACCAAATGGATTAGGGGCTGCAGGGGCTGAATCAGACACACAGGTTGACATCCCTCATCCACCCTCATCCACCATCATTATCATTGTACACAGCCAGTATGCCTACACATACCCAGTCCTCTGAGGCCACAGATGTTGGACAGTCAGAAGATGGGGACATTGAACAGGGAAGTGTGGCTACTATGGCTTCAATGACTGTTGACACTGGTGATAACCAAACTGTTGGCAATGTTCCACATAGGCAAATTGATAGGTGTGCTCATGGGAGGCCTGCTGTCCCTCCAATACCTGTTGCAGGTGTCTCATCATATGTCACTCGGCATATGTTTAGGGCCATCATGGAGGCATAAGCATGTTCAGAAAGGAACTCACGATGAATGCACAGTGTTATGGATGCAGCACAGTCTGACATCAGTGACTTCCTCTACCATGTTGCTGATACTCTGGATCGCTTGACTGAGACAGTGGAAAGAGATAGTTCTGAGACAGATCGCACACTATCTGTCTTGGATCGCACATTGTCTGTGATGGAATGTCTGATTGGAGATGAGAGTCGGCCTCGTGGGCATAGTTCAGCAACTACATCTGCTGAGAGTTAACGTGGCCATGCACAATCATGCTCCTGTAGTGGCAGTACATCCAGCACTCTAGAGAGGAGTGTGCTGTCCACACCAGGATGTGGCAGGCCATGGGCTTATGTTCCTGGGCGGTCCCATGGAGGACATGTTCCCAGCAGACAGCAGTCACCTTCAGGTAGTAGCATAGCATCTGACCTTGGGCATAGAGGTCTCAGTGCAACTTCTGGCAGAGCCAGTTTACATATTCGGGGGTGGAGACAATGAACTATCAGCTTTACCTACTGCTCACAGCTGTCCAACATACCGACATATAGGGCTAGCACTGAACTTGGCTGTGTTCATGCAGACACTCACACACAACTGTCACATTGAGGGCACCTACAGACACACACACCATTTCCATGGTCCATCTTGCCTGCTTCTCTTCTTGACTCACACACACATACTTGCCAACCTACTGGATCAGCCTACACCCCCACACAACACCCTGTGCATGTGAAGATAACTGCAACACATTCCTATCATCTTTCTCATGGATGCAGGGACATAAAGCTATGTGTCTGATGCACAGGGTGACTATCTACATTAGTATGAATTCCTTTCATCTGTTGGTGTTGTTGATTTGCTACTTATACTGGTCATTTACAGATATTGTACTTTGCCATTTATAATGTGGATATAATAATTTGTGTACGTTATGATGGACGCTGTTGTTAGCGCTATCGAGTCACACAATGAATTGTGTTTCATGGAAATGTTTTATGTTTTACTTTCAGAATTGTGAAGTACACACCTATGGGTACACATCTACAAACAACCCATCAACATCAGAGCACAGGATTACATGTCAGCACAGAAGACAAATGTCATCAGAAAGGTAATACAGTATAGGTTCATGGGTTCATATGTTCACAGGTGTTTACTAGGCTAACGAACACAAGGGATTCTTTAAGCCTAGTCATGCATCAAAAATATCTGATAAGGTCTAATACCCTTGATAAGTGTAAGCAGGGTTTTTGGTGATGAAACATTTACAAGCAGTGGCCTGGGAGATGAACCATTTAGTTTCCTTGTGTCCATTAGAGACATAGTTCCCAAATCAGAGATGATTGCCCTGTTCCCCATCCAATTATGTAACTTGCACTTGATTTGTGATAGGGCAGAGCTCTGCTTCACATGGATGGGGATCCTGTTCCATATAGGGTTAGTCTCTGAGATACATACCTATCTCTCCAGCACATCCTATTTATAACACAGGTAAGGTGTAGGTCTGTAGAATAGTTAGTTGTTTTGTGGATATGCAGGAGGTCTACAGTGGGGTCCAGCAATGCCCTGTATGGCAGGCATACATCTCCCCTCCAAAGGCTGTAGGAGAAGGAATACAGGGATAGGGCCTTGATGCGTCTGCATAGGACATTTTACGCATGCCCTGTATTGTTTAGTAAAGAACCTCTGTGGACATTCCAGTTGTTGGATGTACTGGTTAAGTACATAACAAATGTGGCATTGCACTCAATGATAGGTCTGATGAATGCCAAATATAGTGGAGCAATGATTTCTTGGACTTAGATGCCATACCTTCATTTATAAGTTGCACAACATATAATGATTTCCTCACTACTGTAGACACATGACAGTCAAAGGCTAGACTACTATCTATGTGTGTCCCTAAGTCTCTGATTACTGGGTCAACTGTTAGAGGTGTGCTGTCAATGTGATAGTTACCAGGGATGGATGACTTCCCAAAGGACAGTATTATGCATTCCTTGGCATTTAGTGTTGCTCCATGGCTCTGACACCAGTTGTATGTCTGTGTCAGCCCATCCTGGAAAACATTTGTGTCAGTGGGGGATTCAATGACAGCTCCTAATTTACAATCATCTGCAAATATAGTCAGCCAGAGACCACTGACAGTGGCCTTGACTTCAGAGAAGTAAATGCCAAAAAGGAGCGGTCCAAGGAATGATTCATGAGGGAGTCCACTTGTGACTGGCCTGTTTGTAGAGGTGGACTCCCCAATGCTAACTTTCTGGGTCCTGTCTGTGAGCCACTTGGCTATCCACCAGCTGACAAACTAGTTTGTACCTAACCTCTTGAGTTTGTCAACAATGCCTGATGGGGGTATAGTATCAAATGCCTTGTCAGGCCAAGGTAGGCAGTGTGAACCTTTTTTCCCCTCCTATTGCTTTTGTTACCTTCTCAAATAGGTCCACCATGTTGGGTAGGCATGATCTGATCTTGATGGAACCAAACTTGGTTTAGTCCAGTGTCTGGAAGTGTACTACATCCCTGTTGATCATTTCTATGATAATTCCTTCCATGGCTTTACATATCAGACTTGTGAGACTTCTTGGTCTTTAGTCTCCAGGGTCTGTAGATGGCCCAACGTTGTGCAGAGGGATTACAGTTGCTGTTCTCCATTCATGAGGCATGAAGCCTGTTTCATGGCTACAGTAAAATAGTAATTCTAGAGGCCCTGATAAATCATGTATGTTTCATGCCATCTAGAAGGCCTGCTAGGATATTGTCTGGGCCCATTGATGGAGTGTACCTGGTCTTAGAGCATTAAGGACCTATTCCCTAGTGATAGTAGGCATACTTATATTTGATTGTATTTCCTGAGGGAAGGTTGAGTGGAAGAGAAAGGTAAAGTTGGGGCTGAATTTATCAGCCAGAAGGTTTGCTCTGTCTTCTGCCTCATTATAAGTGGTTCCATTTGCCATGAGATGTGTACACAATTTTGTATTGTCTTTGAGGCTGCAGACATAGCTAAAGCATGCTTTGTAGTTGTTCTTGACCTGGGAGTCTGAATTTACCTCACATCTGGCTTTGGTAGACATCATTTTTTCTCTGATTTTTTTTTTTATTTACTTTGATGAGAGTGCTTTTATCCTGCTGTATTATGCACCTCCAAAGTTTTGCCATGAGTTTCTTCCTTCTGTTATATACCCTACTGATTGTGTGATTCCACCAGTGTGGCTTGATTTTGAGTTAGTTCTGTACTTCTCCCTGGTGGGTATGGCTGCCTCTATACAGCTATTAACATACTCATACAGGGTTTCTGTGAACACTTCTGCCTATGCTGCAGTATTCTCAGTGTTTATGGGGGTTTGAAAGTTGGCCAGGTTATCATCTAATAGCTCAAGATTAGCCTTAGAGTGGTTCCAAAATATTCCATGTTTAGCCAGGGGTTCATGTTTTATTTTACTTCAAAGGAGACCAATTTGTGTTTGGACCTTTCAGGGGAAGACATAGTAGGGGGTATGCTTGAATATCATATTGGTGAGGACCAGATCCAGTATGGTCACACCCCTGGTTGGTGTATTGGCTATCTGGTCCAGGAAGTTTATGTTTGCAAAATCCTGGAATCTCTGTGCCTGTATGTTTGGTGTCATATTGAAATCCCAGTTAATAATGGGATAATGAAAGTCATCAATGAATATGGTACTGAGTTGGATGGTTAGTGTTTCTAATAAGTTTAAATACATGGTATGGTATGGGTCATAGATGGGGGTCTATAGCTTGCTTGGACGTAGTAATTGAGTTTGCTGATTGTGATTTGAACATGGAGCAGCTCAAGTGCATTGTCCTGTTTGACCAGTCTTGAGTATCTTTGTTTTGCTGTACATAGAGACACCTCCACCTTTCATCCCTGCCTGTGAAGTAGCTGGGCTAAATGTGTGGAAGTCATAATAACACTGCATTGTTGGGTTGCTCTCCATGACTTTAAAAAAGACATCTTCCGAGAGCTCAAATATGTTTCTTTAAGTACAGTCTAGGGAGGTATGTCGCAGGATGACTTCCATTCATCTGTTCTCACACATCTTTCCAAGCAGCTGTAGCAATTGGAAAGACCACAAAGGATCCTCACAAGGATAATTCAAGGTCTTCAACATCTGTCCTGTGTGAATCATCTGAAATCACTGTTACTTTATTCTGTTTCATACAGACTACTCAGAGGTGATCTCTGCCTTGCATACAAGACAATCACTGACTCTGTTTTATTGGAAATGCTGCATATCTACAAATCAAATGGTACACAGGATACTCACTCTAATGACCTTAACCTGGTATGTGACAGTAATAGAACTTGCTGGAGGATCAGATTTTTCTCCCAGAGGTTACCATACATTTGGAATGGACTCCCACTTCATGTCAAACAGAAGACCTCATTGGCCCTCTTCAAATGCAATGTGGACGACTGGATGTGTAACTATAAATTCACCCCGAGAGTTCCACCTGTGTTGCTGTTGGACTGGGGCAATTGGCACTGATCGTGGAAATAAGGGTAGAACTTGGTTAGGCTTGTAAGGGCCCTAGGGTCATTAGCCTAGTAATTTCCTATGATCCTATGTATTCCATTATTGGCATGATGAGGGGAAAGTACAGAGAGGTTATAACTTCTTTTATTTTCTGTTTTCAGTGGCCTTATTTTGAGATGAGCAATGTAGAATGCCCTTCTTACCACTGTGGAGGGATGGTGATCAAAGGTAAGGTTACTGTCAACCTGTGTGCCCAGGTTTCTCAGCAGTGAGTGCATACTCAGGGTTTTGTTATTAATGTGGTAGTTAGCAGGAACATTGCACTTACTGAGAGGGATGACAATACATTATTTTGCATTGAGGTTAAGGCCATGACTTTGGCATCAATCATTTGTTTGTGTAAGACCCTCTTGTAGGATGTTGACATCATTTGGAGATTGTATGACCACTCCCAGTCTGCAATCTTTGTCAGCCACAGACCTTTAGTTTTAGCTTGTACTTTGGAGAACTAGATTCCAAACAGTAGAGGTGCCAGGACAGATCCCTTTGGAACACCACTGGATACAGGTCTGCTGGTGGTGGTGTATTGCCTTATTTTGACTATATATGGGTTCTATAAGTGACCCAGTTAACAACCCATCTAACGATATAATGGCTGATACCTAGCTGGGTGAGTTTGTCAATGATGCCTGAGTGGGGGATAGTGTCAAACACCTTGGCTAAGTCTAAGTAGGTTGTATGCACAGATTTCCCCTCATCCAGGGCCTTGGTGACTGTCTTGAAGAAGTCCACAATGTTTCACAGGCATTATCTCCTTTTGACAAATGCAAAATGAGTAGGGGCAAGTGTTTGGAGTTTACCTACATCTTTGTTGATAAGGTCCTTGATAATTTGTTCCATGGCCTTGCAGATAACACTAGTCAGACTAATAGGTATATAGTTCCTGGGGTCAGTGGAAGCACCACCTTTATGCAAGGGAATAATGCTGGCCATTTTCCATTCATCTGGGACAAAGCTGGTGCTTAGACTATAATTGAAAAGAGTGCCCAATGGTGTTGCTAATTCTTGTTGGAGCCCATGTAGGGCGCACCCTGGGATGTTATCGGGTCCCATAAATGCTGTGTCTTTGGCCTTAGAGCGGGTGTTTATGATTTGTTCTTTAGAGATACAAGATAGGGGACAGGTGGTAGGGATGTCATGGGGTACGTGTGGCAGGGACAGGGGAGTGAAGTTTTCACAGAACCTGTCAGCTAACAGGTTAGCTATGTCCACAGGCTCAGTATATGTAGTATCATTAACTACCATTTCGGCACAAATTTGGGCCTGTCCTTTTAGGTAACAGATTAAAGAATGCCTTATGTTTGTCCGTAATTGTAGAATCTAATTTGGATTCATAGTTTACTTTTGAGGACTTCACAAGAAGTCTTATTGGCTTATTTAAGCTGAGTAGGGAGTGTTTCGAGTTTAGGGCTCACTTCCTCTTTCTTTTAGACAGCAATTTTGTCCTCTTATTGTAAAGCCTGTTAATGGCAGTTGTCCACCAGGCAGGTTTGTCTTCCTTGTGAAGCTAGTTTTGGTCCTATCAGGTATGGCTGAATCAATGCAGTTAAACAAGTGTTTGTATAAAGCATTGGTGTACAGCTTGGCATAGTTGCTAGTTCCGTCTGAGGAGGGAGGTGCAGTACAGCTATTTATACCATCCAGTAAGAGGTAATGATGTACATTGGAGAAGTGTTTTAGTTTCTTTGCTGCTGGGGGGGGCAGTGTGATAGTTACTTTGAATTAGACTGATTTGTGGTCACAACTCACAAGGGAAGGCCTCACAGTGGAGGGTGCTACAGTGGTCCCCCGTATTGGTAAGCACCAGATCCAGGATGTTGGCACCCCTTGTGGGAATGTCAACCAGTAGCTCCACTCTACTGGAGTTAATGAAGTTGAGGAACCTTCGGGCAACTGAGTTACAGCACAAGTAATTTACCCAGTCAATGGATGGGTAGTTAAAGCCATCCAAAGCCAGGATGTTTGGATGTATCTTGATAGATTCAAGTAGATCCAAATAGGCAGAGTGGTTGTCCTGATTCATGGAGGGGGTCTTGTAGCTGGCAATGACTTGAATAAGTGTCCTACCAACAGTTAATTGCACCTGAAGTATCTCCAGGGAATCCTACTGTTTAACCAGTCTGGAGGTGTATTTATCTGTAATTAATATCAATACAGTATGAATCAGGAAACTCATACCATGTATTTAAACTTATTAGAAACACTAACCATCCAACCCAATACCATATTCATGGGCAACTTTAATTACCCCACTATTAACTGGGAATCCTATACAACACCAAATGTACTGGCACAAAGATACCTGGATTTTGTAAACATAAACTCCCTGAACCAGATAGTCAATACACCCATCAGGGGCACAGCCATACTGGATCTGGTCCTCACTAATATGGGAGACTGCCACAAACCCCTACTGTAATGTCTTCCCTGTTAAGGTCAGACCACAAAAAGGTCTCCTTTGAAGTATAAATAAAACCTGGACTTCCAGTAAACCTAGAATATTCAGGAACTACTCTAAGGCTAACCTGCTATTAAGTGATAACCTGGCAAAATTGCAAGTCCCCATAAACCCTGAGAATACTGCTACCTATGCAGAACTGTTCACAGAAACCCTGTACAAGCATGTTAATAGCTGCATAAAGGCAATTGTACTCACCAGGGAGAAGTACAGAACTAACTCAAAAAACAAGCCACCCTGACGGAGTCACAAAATCAATAGACTGCATAACAGACATGAAGAAAATCATGGCAAAAAATTGGAGGTGTAGCACTCAGCAGGATAAAAACACTAAACAAACATCTCAGGGGACAAATAAAGTCTACCAAACTCTAAATTTGAGGTTAATTTGGCCTCCCAGGCCAAGGACAACCACAAAGCATTCTTTGGCTTTGTCTGCAACCTCAAAGGCAATACAAAATTGTGTGCAGAGCTTATTGTAAATGGAGCCATTTATACTAAGACACAGTATATAGCAAAACTACTGGCTGATAAGTTTAGCTCCAGCTTTACCCCTCTCTCTCCCTCAACCTTCCCTCAGGAAATACCATCAAATATAACACCCCTTGATATCACTAAAGAACAGGTCCTTAATGCTCTCTCTAAGGCCAAAAACACTACATCAATGGGTCCAGACAATAACCCAGGATGCCTTCCAAATAGCATGAAACATGACCTATCAGGGTCTCTGGAATTAATATTTAACTATAGCCTCCAAACAGCCTTCATGCCACATGAATGGAGAACAGCAACAGTCATCCCTCTGCACAAAGGTGGGCCATCTACAGGCCCAGGAAACTACAGACCAAGAAGTCTCAGTAGTGTTATATGTAAAGCCATGGAAAGAATTATCATGAAAATGATCAATAGTGATATAGTAAACCTCCATACACTGGACCCAACCCAGTTTGGTTTTGTCAAGGTCAGATCATGCCTACTCAACCTGGTGGACTTCTTTGAGAAGGTCACCAAAACAATGGATGAGGGCAAAATGGTTCACACTGCCTACCTTGACCTTGCCAAGGCATTTGACACAATACCCCACTCGGACATTGTTGACAAACTCAAGAGGTTAGGTATAAACTTGTATGTCACCCGGTGGATAGCCAACTGGTTCACAGACAGGACCCAGGAAGTTAGAATTGAGGAGTCCACCTCTACAAAGAGGCCAGTCACAAGTGGAGTCCCTCAGAGATCAGTCCTTGGACCATTCCTTTTTGACATTTACTTCTCTGAAATCAAGGCCAATCTCATGCGGTCTCTGGCTGACTAAATTTGCAGATGATTGCAAATTAGGAGTTGTCATTGAATCCTACACTGACACAAATGTTCTCCAGGAGGGGCTGACACAGAGAAACAACTGATGTTGACTAACTAAATGCCAAGAAATGCATAATAGTATCCATTGGGAAGTCATCCACCCCTGGTAACTATCATATTGATAACGCACTCCTTAGAGTTGACCCATTAGTCAGGGACTTAGGGATACACATAGATAGTAATCTAGCCTTTGACCATTACGTGTCTTCAGTAGTAAGGAAATCATTCTATGTTGCACAACTTATAAGCAAAGGTATGGCATCTAAGTCCAAGGAAGTCATTGTTCCACTGTTTTTGGCATTCTTCAGACCTATCATTGAGTTCAATGCCCCCTTGGTATGTACCGAACCAGGCATATCCAACAATTGGAATGTCCGCAGAGGTTTCTCACTAAAATAATACAGGGCTTAAGTAAAATGTCCTATGCAGACCACCTCAAGGCTCTATCCCTGCATTTTGTCTCCTGCAGACTTTTAAGGGGAGATCTATGCCTGACATACAGGGCATTGCCAGACCCCACTCTGATGGACCTCCGACCCCAATCTGATGGACCTCCTGCATATATGCAAAACAAACAGCACCAGAATTACCTTTTTTAAAGACTTGAACATTGCCTGTGATATAAATCTCACCTGCTGGAGAAACAGGTATGTATCCCAGAGATTACCCCATCTCTGGAGCAGGATCCCCCATTCATGTGAAGCAGAGTTCCTCCCTATCCAATTCAAGTGCAGTTTGGACAATTGGATGGGGAACAGGAAATTCATTCCTGGTTTGGCACCTATGTCTTTAATGGACACAGGCAATCTGTAAATGGTTCATCTTCCAGGCTCTAGCTTGTAAGGGTTTCATCTCCCAACCCCCTGCTTACACTTATCAAGGGTATCAGAACTTGTCAGAGATTTAGGACGCATGGCTAGGTGTAAAAAGGCCCTTGTGGTTGTTATTCTAGTAAACACCTATGAATCTATAAACCTACACCACCTCCTTTAGTTTTCATGCCTTCAGTTTGTGGACTGAACATGTACAAGGAGGTGTAGCCCAATATGGTTGGGGTACTCTCCACAGATGTGAACCAGGTCCCCGTGACTGCACAAATGTGTAAGTCTTCCAAGGTGAGGACTGCTTCCAGTGAGTGCAGTTTCATGTTAAGACTCCAAGCATTTAGCAGCATAACCTTGAGGTTGTTTTTATAGATGAAGACTGTCTCTAGAAAGCATCGAGATCTGCTGATCATGTCATCCCAGGCTCATAGATACTGCATTCCCTTAGAATGACACCAGAAACTAAGCTAATCATTGAGGTCAATCATTTTCTGTTTGTATTGAGGCATCATCCTAGGTGAAGGTAAAATGCTGCTTAAGGCTAGGGGCATACCTGCCTGAGAAGAGTTAGTCGAAGAGTTCAGTCATGTCTCCCTTCATATAGTCCAGAGAGGTACATCTGAAGTCATTCACATCAACATGGACTATGACAGAGTCACAACAGTACCTGTTTTTGGGATATGTGAGTGCATGTTTGATATTGAGGATCCTGGTACCTGAAAGACAGCTGACCATGACCTTTCTCCTTATCCAGCCTGGTGAGAGGGACATCTGTGGGAATCACAAGGGAATCACCTATGACTATTTTTTTTTTTTTATTGTTTTGCCTTAAGGGCTTGAAAGGTGAGACACTATGTGTGTTGTGTTCTGCACTGGATGTATTATATGTATTGTGGTTGTGTTTGTGTTTGGGAGGTCTCTGGTGTTTATGTATGTTTCTGGTGAGGACTTCCACATATGCTGGTATGTGTGATGTGTGTTTGGGTGAAGTGAGAGGTGATATGTGCATGGTGACAACCCGATCATTGTCATGTGTACTGACTGGTGTATTCAAGGCTAATATAGTTGCATCTCTAACATGCTGAGCTTGTGTTATTTCTGGTCCAATGACACGAGTGCATGCATAATGCGGAAGATCCTAGCCCCTGATAAGTAACAGACCGTGCCTTTCTCCTTACTCAGCTTGGTGAGAGGGACTTCAGTGTATCTCACAATGGAGTCTCCAATGACTAAAATGTTGGATTGTGTGGTGGCTTGTCTTATGGGCTTACAGGTTGAACATCCATGAGATGTAGCTCTATGTCTTGATATGGGTGTTGCTTTTACAGAGTGCATTTGGGGCTGCTGAGGGCAAATGTTATCTGTACTTTGTCTATGAGGTCTTTGTGGTTTAGGAAGGTTACATTTCAGTGCCTCAGCATATGTCTGTTTTGAGATGTGTGTGATGGATGCGGCATATGTACTACTGACTACCTTACTGACATTAGGAGCATTGTCATGTGAGAGCTCTGCCTACAGTGACATTGTGTAAATACTTCTCTCACATACTATAGAAGTTTGTTTGAGAATCAACTGGTCGTCGGTAAACATGAGGTGATTTCTGCACTGCCTCAGGATGCCCATATCCACCAAGGTGGTCATGGTCACAGTGGGAAAGTTCATATCCATGGCAACAGACCCCTTTTTATTGATTAGAAAGTTGTATTGAGAATATCAGTCAATATCACAAGTATCTGTTTTGCAACTATGGGGACAGTGCTTGTCACTGCAGGCTAGATGTCCTCTGTGCAACTCGGTATTGTAGAAAATTCCATCATGCTTTCTGAGGAAAAATGTCACTCAAGGTGTCTGAGTCTGTACAGAGCACTGCCAAACACTGGAAAGGAAACTAATACATACACCTTCAAAAGTTATGGATGAAGTATTTAGGCAGTTATTCTGAAGTTAGAAACACGTCAAGCAGTGCTTACTGAAAACAAAGAATTACCTTGTTAGGAATGCTGAAAAGAGAGATGCATAAATGGCTACTTCCTGGCTACTACTACTACTGGTCTCACCATGACTTCACTCTGCTGGGATACAATGCTCCTTTGCTTTTTCTCTTACCAGATGAAAAACATTAGCACCAATCCCAAGACAAGAAGCAGGCCACAGCCTGTTTGTTGATCCACGCACTTGTCTCAGATGATGCAAGGATCTCTAGGCTTATTGTGGCCTTTTCCAGGTAGATGCCTTGAATACCAACCTGACCAATTGGTTCAGTTTTGCATGCATTATACCTTGAGTTCCAAGGTTCATAGAATTTGACTAAGGTATGGACCTGATGGTGATTAGGAGCATAGCTGCTGCATCACAATATAATGTTCAATGTCAGGTGACACAGATGTTGAAGGTTGGTCTAGCAAAGTCCACAACAGCAGTGATCCATGTTAGGTATCAGTCTCACAGCAATTCATGCAACCTGCCCTTCAGCATGGTATTGGAGGTGATCTGCTTGACATGGATGTGAGGCCTACTTTGGGAGATGTTCCTGTCCCTCCAAGACATCCTAGGTATGTCATACTGTACATTTACATTCCTGTAACAAAAAATTGTAGTCCCACATTATTTCACACAATGTCCATTTGCATTTGCTGTCTGATTGTTTGACAGGTATTGTAGTCTTGCAAGGCCAAAGTACTTACTGCAAGGTTGAACAAGTTTTCTGTGCATGCACAGACATCCACATCTTCACTGCAAAGAGTGCCTACAGAGAGTGTTTTTGAGGCTATGAACCCCAAGGGTGTAGCAGCATGACCCTTACTTTGCTGGAACTGTACATTGTCACAATTGTAAGTATGCTATTGCGACCCTGCATAATAACAGGATTATGGCTCAGGCAAGTGCCATATGTCTGGCAAAGCAGCATACTCAATCTGCCATGTTATCCCACAATGTAAGGTACTTTTTTACCTTAGAATGACACCATAAAGTTAATAACATTTTACATTTAAGCATCTGCCAGGCCACTACCTAACTATTTCCTGTTGTGAAGAATACACAATCAATAATCTATTGCTAATGGCATTAGCAATGTTTGTTGAAGAGACGTGGTCAGTGTCCCATAGGCTGATGTAAAATAGTCTAATTAACATCCACACACCAAGCTGGCTATAGTGAGAATGGTACCACTACCTATTTACATTTACAGGACATTGCACAGCACACACACCAAGTTGTCTACAGTGAGAAAAGAACCCCTACCTATCTAGGTTTACAGACTGCAGAATGCACAGTGTATCACATGCACCACTGCTCAAGTCTATTATGGATTTGACTTTTGGTAATCTTATAGTAGATGACATCAGCACGCCTTGTGGAGGACAAGAGATTGTAGGCCTGCGTCACCTGCAAGGCCCAAAATAGTGCAAAACCATGCCAGTTTAGGAAGTCAGTGTGGGATTCACACTTGTTCTGTAGGGAGATGCATATACACACACACACACACACACACACACACACACACACACACACACACACACACACACACACACACACACACACACACACTGGGCTGGAGTGACTACATACAGTACTTAACTCACACCTATAGCTCAAGCCTGACATTAACTTGGCTTTAGGTAATCCTATGGTAGATTACATCAGCAGGCCTTGTGGAGGACAAGAGTTTGGAAGCCTGGATCAACTGCAAGGGCCAAAAAGTGCAAACCCATGCCAGTTTGGAATTCACACCTGCTCTTTGGGGAAGATATATGCACACACACACACACACACACACATACACACACACACACACACACACACACACACACACACACACACACACACACACACACACACACACACACACACACACACACACACACACACACACACACACACTCCAAGTGGGCTAGAGTGAGATTAGAATCCCTACATATCTAGCCTTACACATTACAGATCACAGTACTTAATGCACTTACCATGGTTCAAGTTGGCTTTATAAATGACTGCAGGTGAACTAATTGTAAAGGATGTAAACAAGCCCTGTGTTGAACAGCTTGGGAGGCCTGCACAGTCACATTGCTTCTTACTGTCATCTGCATCTAGTAGCCTAGCAGTCATATAACTGTTTTGTAGCCTAGCTATGTGCCAACAGTACCCGTTTTGGGAATATGTGTCTGTTTTTGGATGGGCAAGCCTATGACCAAAACCAATTTGCCCTGTCGATGAGTGAGCACACAACATTATACATTACACAGCATGTTCAGATGATGTATATGTGGTGAAATCTAGCAGACAGAAGGAGCTGTAGTGAATGTGGGTTTTGTTGCTATTGCTGTTGTAGCTACAAACATATGGCTTCACAATATATGTACATATTCATATACTGTGCCATACATTTTCAATTTTCCACATGCTGTCTTAGGGAAACATGGCATGACTTTCCTCTGTCCAGATGTTTGCAGCAAGCACATATATTTGACTCATATTTATGTGTGTTTCAAACTAAATTGTGGTTTGCTGTTAAATTTGCCATCATTTACACATGACATGAGAAAAGACTGCCAGAAATCTGAACTTCAGATGTCCTAATAGTCCTCCAAATGCAACAGATATCATTTTATGCACTTCCAGAAGTGCATTATCTAAAGCTGAGTCCTTAATTGTGGTCCTTTGTCCAAGATTATATGTGTTGTAGTGCAAATTTACTCTCCATGATCTGGATATGTAGTGCAATATAGATGTGTGCGCACACACACACACACACACACACACACACACACACACACACATATATATATATATATATATATATATATATATATATATATATATATATTACAGTGGATATAAAAAGTGTACACACCCCTGTTAAAATGCCAGGTTTTTATGATATAAAAAATGAGTGAGAACACAATAAATCATTTCAAAACTTTTCCCACCTTTAGTGTAGCCTATAACCTGTACAATTCAATTGAAAAACAAACAAATCTGTTAGGGGAAAAAATATAAAAAATTTAAAATATACAACAAGCTAGTTGCATAAGTGTGCACACCCTTAAACTAATACTTTGTTGAAGCACCTTTTGATTTAATTATAGCAGTCTTCTTGGGTAGGAGTCTATCAGCATGGCACATCTTGACCTGGCAATATTTGCCCACTCTTCCTTGCAAAAGCGCTCCAAATCTGTCAGATTGTGAGGGCACCTCTGTGTACAGCCCTCTTTGGGTCACCCCACAGATTTTCTATTGGATTTAGGTCTGGACTCTGGCTGGGCCATTCCAAAACTTTAATTTCTTCTGGTGAAGACATTCTTTTGTTGATTTGGATGTATGCTTGGGGTCATTGTCATGTTGAAAGGTTAAATTCCTCTTCATCTTCAACTTTCTAGCAGATGTCTGAGGGTTTTGGGGCAAAAGTGACTGGTATTTGGAACTGTTCATAATTCCCTCCACCTTGACTAAAGCCCCAATTCCAGCTGAAGAAAAGCAACCCCAAAGCACTATAGTGCCACCACCATGCTTCACCATGGGGGTGGTGTTCTTTTGGTGATGTGAAGTGTTGTTTTTGTGCCAAACGTACCTTTTGGAATTGTGGCCAAAAAAAAAACTTGGTCTCATCAGACCATAACACATTTTCCCACATGCTTCTGGGAGACTTGATGATATTGTTTTGCAAATTTTAGCTTGACCTGGATGTTTTTCTGTGTAAGAAAAGGCTTCCATCTTGCAGCCCTACCTCATAGTCCAGATATATGGAGAATATGGGAGATTGTTGTCTCTGTAGTACACAACCAGTACTTTCCAGAAATTCCTGCAGCTCCTTCAGTGTTGCTGTAGGTTTCTTGGCAGCCTCCCTGAACAGTTTTTGTCTTGTCTTTATTTTGAAGGGACATCCAGTTCTTTGTAATGTCATTGTTGTCCCATATTTTATCCACTTTTTGATGACTGTCTTCACTGTGTTCATTGGTATATCAAATGCTGTGGAAATTGTTTTGTACCCTTCTCCTGACTGATAACTTTCAACAATGAGATCCCTTTGATGCTTTGTAAGTTCTCTGTGAACCATGGCTTTTGCTGTAGCAGACAACTGAGTACACGTCAGGAAAATCCTACTAGGACAGCTGAACTTTATTTGGGGTTAACCAGAGTCTATTTAATTGATGGCAGGTGTGTACCCAAGAAGACTGAATGATGCAATTAAATCAAAAGGTGCTTCAACAAAGTATTAGCTTAAGGGTGTGCACACTTATGCAACCAGCTTATTGTACATTTTTTATTTTTTATATTTTTTCCCCTAAGAGTTTTGTTTGCTTTTCAAATGAATTATACAGGATATAGGTCACATTAAAGGTGGGAAAAGTTTTGAAATTATTTATTGTGGTCTCATTTTTTTATATCACAAAAACCTGGCAATTTAAAAGGGGTGTGTACACTTTTTATATCCACTGTATATATATATATATATATATATATATATATATATATATATATTCACTTTATAGCATTGCAATACTGAATTATCGAAATTCAGTATCACAAAACTATAAAGTCGAATCCCCTGAATGCCGAACATACACAAACGCGAAACAAAAAAACACATATCTACAAACTCCCATCAAACACACATCACATATAACAAAACACATACATACACCAGCGTACATACCTCCCAACACTTCCCTGCAATAAACATAACACACACGCACGCAACCAAACACATACAGACACCTACCCTTAGTATATGCAGGGGGGGCAAGCCCCCCTGCACCCCCACACCTGCCAACTTATATATACTAACTCCGAGGTTGCACAACACTCCAAAACACACACAATCCAGAATTGCACATTCCACAGCCCCCCGCACAGACACACCTCATATAGACACAAACACCAGCATTCCCAACACTAACACATTCACACTGCACAACACCTACACTAACCCACACCTCAAACACCCCAACACACTCAAATACACACAAACCCTCCCCAAAACCTCAAAAACAGTACACTTACCTAACACGCTATCCATACTGCAGGTTCAACATAATCCATTCAACACTTCCGGGTTTGCGGTTTCTGTCCATTCGATTTTACAGGCTCGAAATCGATATTTTAGCATTTCGAGCATGTAAAGTGAATCCATATATATATATATATATATATATATATATATATATATATATATATATATATACATATATATATATATATATATATATATGGGTGTACTTCCACTTAGCAAATTTACACTTATTCAAATTCGAAATTGCCAACTCCACTTCAGAAAAACACCATTCATCTGAAACCATGGGCTACTGAACTGCTTTCCCTTGGAAATAAACAACTTTAACTGTAACAGGTCCATAGCTACAATGACATATCATAATAATCCACTAGAATACTATGTAGGTTACAAATTTACCTTGCAAATGCAGCATCTGACACAACTATAGCTCAGGGCTGACTCTGCTTGATTCAAGCAATACACAACCAATACATGGATAGGTGTGAGCTGGCTGGCATCAATTTTAATATATATATATATATATATATATTATATATATATGTATATATATATATATATATATATATATATATATATATATATATATTATATATATATGTATATATATATATATATATATATATATATATATATATATACATATGAGTAGGAGTAAGGTGTTAGTCCCTAGGTACCTAGGTTGTCAGTGAATGTGCTATGCATTGTCTCTTATCTAAAGTCAGGGTGTACAAAGCACACCTACATCTGCCTACAGAGACATCAGCAGGGGGTTCCTCCTCCAAGTCATCCTGTGACTGTGGCTCTGGTGACCTAGGCACTGGTGGGGGGTTGTGTATCCCTTCCCTTTGCTGATCCTGATGCACCTGTTTCCACAGGATCAGATTATGTAGCATAGCACATGCTGTGACTATCTGTGCACATGTGGCTGAAGTATACTGCAGGGCTCCACCAGAGATATCAAGACACCAGAACCGTGACTTCAGAAGCTCAAGCACACACTCTATGATGTTCTTGGTATGTGTGTGTGCCTCATTATGGCATTCTTGATGGGTGCCATCATTCACGGTTCCAGGGCAGAGCCAGCATCCCGCAGTAAATGGCCCTGTGAGATGTCCCCCCTAGCAAACATCTGGTACAGCCGTGGTGTGTGCCAGATATGGGAGTCATGATAACTGCCAGGGCTGCCAGCGCACACACATTAATGATAATCCCCTGGGCGTTGCATGTGACTTGGAACCTCCAGACTGTATAGTAATCCAATATTTATTAAAACAGACTGTCATAAAAACAAGTAAAAAGCTCAATAAGCACTTTCAGGTGTTGCCCTTCATCAGATAATACATCACTGAAAACAGCTTAGCATTTTATAAGACACATAACCAATCAAAATCAGTACTTAATCCACCTTTTTTTCAAAGCTGACTTTAAAGGTACAACTGCATTAATTCCTGGTGCTTTATCAGCCCCTAAGTTTATAATCCATCTCATCTCCAAGTATTCTGTTTCATTTTGACAATCTTATCCTATCTTTACATTCACCAGAGGCTTTTCTAGTATCCTTATTAATCAATACTTCTCTTCTACAGAATTCAGTCTCTCATGATTATACCCCCTTTTCAAAAACTTGCAGCTCATCTCATTTAACTGTTCATCTAAAAATCGCTTGATCAGTCCTTAACCTAGTCACTCTTGTCATTTGCCCTTTCAGCATACTTTTAAAGAGGAATGTAGGACGCATACTGGATCTAGCTAAATAATAATTCTTCTTGACATATTTCCTATATACTTTAGTCATCAGTTTTCCAGATTCAGTTATATTCACTGTAACATCTAAAAATGTATAACATTTTTTCGACATCCCATATTTAAATTTTAAATAATTCAAAATTCATTTTAAATAGTTAATTGATTCCTCCAACATTAATTCAGTACCTTTCCATCTTAGAAACACATCATCTGTAAATCTCTTGTAAAATAAAATATTATTTAGAAGTTTATTAACACATTAAAAACATAATATTGTTCCCATTGAGCAAGTACAAAATTAGCATAGGTATTTGTATCAGGTGTACCCATTGCTACACCTTGTATCTGCATTCTTTGGAAAGGTAAAAACATTATTTTTTATTATACTTTTATTATTTTTTATTATTTTTATTATTCTTTTTATTATTATTATTTTAATTTTGTAATATTATATGATCCTGTACTAACCCCTCATGAGTGCTCTGATACATCACAGTATGCCCCAAACATATCCAACTTCTCCCCCCGGTGTTTAATCCTTTGTTCCTATCGACCTGTCTTAACCTTGTAGTTTGACATGTCATACCTACAAATAGTACTAGCTATGCTCAAAGTCTAGGTTTTGTTGTAAAGAGGTAACAATTTGTATGTTTTTATGTATACTACATTTTGTTTACTTTATACTTTGTTGATTATTGTAATGTGTGCATGAAAATTTAATGTTACTCATGGAGCTTTTCTCCCCGGGCCTCCGCTGAAAAAGGACCTGTGTCCAGTCAGACTTTCCCGGTAAACAAATGTTAAATAAATAAATAAATAAATACATTTTCCTGAACAATAAAGAGAAGTTCACAGATCACACTTACCTTATTATTTGACAGTTCCTTATGAATAGCCACATAGTCTCTGGTTGTATTAATGCTATTATTGTACCTACAACATTTTTAACTAGTAAAACATCCTGATCCAAAGTGTTATGGCATGACCAAACATATAACTGCTGTAAAAACATCGTTTGTACCAGACTTAACATTTTGTGAAAAGGAAAAAGTACCTTTTAAACTACCTTTTAACCCTTTTTCTAAAATAGATAGATATAGGCTCTGTGAGCAATCCCCTCCCCAAAACTTCTGGCCTCATATTTTTAGGTAAACCATAGTAAATAAATATAACCAGACATGAACATAAAAATATTTAATTACTTCCAAATCAAGTATTCCACCATATGCATAAAATAAAGATTAGCATTTTGGTTATTTTTCAAAAAAATCTGCCTGTCTTACATTAATGTCTCTGTAAGTTGCTTCATAAACCAGCACTCTATTAATGGATTGGTTATACTTTGATTTATCCACTATAGCAACATATCTCCCTTTATCTGAACCTTTTATCACTATATTAATTTTTTCCACATCTTTAAGTGCCCTTTTCAATTTAGTGACAAATTATAAAAAGAAGTACAAGAATTCTTACCATCCAGGTATGTATCATATAAATCATTTTCTCATGCCCTTTCAAAGACCTGTATGATAAAATTACTATTTGGAATAAAACTGATAGTTTTTCAAACAAAATTCATTATTAATTTCACTAGCATATATATACTGCAGGATTCAATAAACTCTGTGTAGGCTCTGTGTAGAGCCTATATGGAGTGTATCTATGTACATGGCCACAATGTGCTCTCGGCAATGTGCAATGCATATTAATGTTGTGCAGTGCACCTAAGTGAGGTGTTGGTATGAAACCTCGGAGAACAACAAGGATAATTAATCCGTGTAGAGTAGAGCACCAACGTCCCATCCCCATACCTCTCAACCTCCTAGTTCTAAACAAAAGCATCTGTCTGCATTTATTCCATCCATCCAGAATGATTATTATAAAAACACAAATTTTATGATGAACACCAGAAAAATACCAGCCAAACCCATGGAAAAACTGCCAGAACTAGTTATATCTATATAGTTTGATTTTACTCCTTTTCTTTTTTTTTTTTTGTATATATACCATGTTTCTGGTGTATTTGGCAATGCTTACCTTGTTTGCACAATGGGACCGCCCATGTATCAGACGTGATCCAGACATCCAGAAATAGAAACCGGATGCTTTCAATTCTATTGCTAAGCACTGCTGGGCATTGCACAAACTTAGTAAGTGGAGCTGCACTCCTCGCATACCATCTAATTAACAATACATGGCAAAATACAGAATGCAGGCAGCAAATCTTGTGGTGACATGTGTAAAGTGGTGGACTTCAGTGCAGATGGTCCTGGGTTCTAGTCCAGGGTATGCAAACTTTATTTTTACTGTTGTGACATTGCAGCTTATATAAATAAAGTGTTAGTGCAACAAAATAATTGTGAAATAGCATTGATTGTAAGTTATTGTCAGATACATCTGAAAAAGTCGTACACTGCTTAGCATTGTGCAAACCAATGCACTTGCTTGTGCAGCAATGGCAGGTGTTGCTGAGGGAGTGCATTTTAGCGCACAGTGGTGGGGTATCCAGGAGCCAAGGTCAATATTGGGCTCATGGTTATGGACCATAGGCCATGTCTGCTGCAGGAGAACTACAACTCCCAATATAAGTCAGAACCTGGGATAGTTTAGAGAGGGCCGCTACCAGTGAGACTGGTTTCCCCCACACTGGTGGATAACCTGCGCCACAGAAAAAGGGATACCCTTGATTGCTGGCTCAAGAAGTGTCAGGCAGAGTACACCCCAGATATGTGCATGTATGCTTTACATGTATTATTTGTAAATATTCAAGCTGAATTTGGTAGAAACTGGTATTAATAATGCTTTTTCTTTTTCCCTTTTCCACAGCTGCAGAAGAGAGGGCCTCAAATGTGAGGTCATATGTGAGATGATTGCCCAGGATGTGGCAAGCATGTGGTAAGTAAGCATAATTATACAGAGTACTGTTACTGCAGCATTAACAGTGATAGACAGATTAGTTATTATATCATACAGTTATATGAACTTGGGAATGCATGTCTGAAATGTACAAGCAAGTATGCATGCATTACTTTGTAACATAGCTTTCAACTGCACATATTTCTGCTGAATACCCAAATTTAAGAATCATTGAATTTGTCTGTTCATTGTAGGATTCGTGGTTGTCTGGTGTTAGAAAAATATGTATTTGAATATATGTGAATTGCTAGTTTAAAAACAAAGTACTATGTAATGCATTTTATTCTATTAATGATATAACAAAAAGAATGAATTCATGTATAACTGCAAGAAGTTTTGAAACTGCAGTGTGGCTTGTAGCAAGTTGACCTCTAACCCTGGCAGTTGCTAGCTCAGCAAGTTTTAATGTTTATGCTTTTCACAAGTGATTATCTGCTGGGTCAGGAAATTAAATGTGTGAAATAATGAAATCTTCTGCTCTTTCCTGCTGGGATGATTTGGCCTTGTGTATGTGTTACTAGATAACACGCAGCTGTTGGGAAAGTGTTAAAGGGGAACAAAGAAGTGTATTAGAAGACTGAATCTGCTATTGTATTCGAACTAGTCTGAAGCCTTGAAAAAAGTAACTTTACAGAAAGACATGTCTGACCAGGTGGTAAGCAAGGCCATATTGTTACCAGAGGAAAACTTTTTAAATATACAGCATCAGCAATAATTAATGAATAGAACACTGTAAGCTAAAGTGATGTAGATGCCCTGTGACATATCATGTCAGTAAGGTGGGCATAACTTGAATGTAAAGACTATAAAAATTGTGTACTTCCTGTTTCATGTCAGACAAAATTCTGTACTTGTACGTTTTTTGCCTCCTGGTGTACACTAGTAAACTTTTGAACCTGAACCTCCTGTGTATTGATCTCTTGATTTTATTTAACAGTTTGGTCCTTCTTTAGCCGGAAATCCCTCAGACAGCTGCAGATCAGAGTCTACCGGTGGTCGAATACTGCGCAGGAGAAGTTACCGAAATGGTTCTTCTTGGGTGAAAAGACCTCCGACTGAATTGTCGTCTAAAGAGGCTGGCCACTTTCTGATCTGTGGCCGAAGAGCGGATCCTGGATTGCTCAATACCGGAGGCTCAGGTAGGAACATTTTTGCCTTTTTTCTGTTTTAGATCAGGGACTAGGTTACAGTAAATATTGTTGTCAAGATTTGTTATGCAGATCAGGGACAAAAGGAATTACTGTATATTTGGTCATAGATCAGGATAACAGAATAAGGTAGGCAGTTATTCTAGATAAACTGTGAAAAGGAACTGAAATTTTGATATCACATGATAAGAAGGGTTACGTAACATTTTCTTTTACCATCAGTGCACTAAAACATCGCGAGATCCGCCCCCTAACCGAAGACGCAAAATATATGCAATCACAACGTTCTGATAATGTTAGGTATTATACGAAGTGGGTTAACAAATATGAATTCGATGATAAATTAGATAAAACTTCACTGGTTAAACTCCTTAAGCAACTGAAATCTGATGCGGGAGGCCAGGCAAAAAAGCAACGCCAATTAGGCATTCCTCAGACACACAGGTGGATTGAGGAAGCAAACCATAGGAAACAGAAGACTAAGAATTCAAAAGCATTATTTTTAGACAAAGAAGATAATAACATAGTAATAGCAACAGCTCCTCCTCCCCTGCCCCCTCCGTTGCCTTTTTCAGCATATGAAGCGAGTGGACAGGCTGGTCCACCTCCGCGTTATCCTGAGGTCTCAGCGAGACCACAACCGTTTGTTAGAGATCCTATTGAAACTAGGTCCCGAGCACGTAAGATGCATGGGGACGCAGAATCGTATCAAATAGAGAGAAATCTACAGGATGAGAATGATGAAGAGACATGTCCGCTTATAGAGGTCCCAAATCCTCAGGCAGGACAGGCAGGGCAGGACCCAACTCTCTTAGTATACAGACCATGGACACCGGAGGATATCCGGAAAGCTACTGAGGGAATCCCCCATCCGAAAGTTAATTTTACAAAATTTTTAGAAGATTTGCAAGGCATGAGGTTGAGTTACCACTTGAATGGGGAAGAAGTAGAAAAAGTAATCAGACAAATTATAGGTCCAGATTGGCACATGATTTGTGGCACCTGGAATCCTCGTAATGCAGAGCTTAAACCACTCCCACATAGCGATGCAGAACTAGACAACAGAGTGAAAGGTCTTACAGACCGAATCTCTGAGAAATGGAAACCTAGAGCAGACTGGACTTGCATTAACCAATGCATACAACAGGAAAATGAGACGGTAGATGGGTACTATGCTAGATTATTGGAATGTTTTAATAATCATAGCGGTATGACAGTTCCTGAAAATCAAGTGAATGATTCCCCGTATGAACAACAATTGAAAAATGCATTTTTAAAAGGTTGCATTGCACCTATCAGCAGCTTCATTACGAAGCACATGATAGACCATCGAACAGGTAGGCTACAAGCCTTACTTGAATATGCTAGACATGCTGAAAGACATTTTAATAGCAAAAAGAAAAAGAAGGCGCATGTCTTCACTGCTGAAGACGGAGCTGAAGTATTTGTGTTACAGTCAGGTAAAAAGGGAAAGAAAAATGCCCAGGGAAATAAACAGTCTGACAATCGGTCAGAAGATTTTGAGGAAAGAAAAAAGAGAGGTGAATGCTTTCAGTGCAGGAAGAAGGGTCTAGCAAGGGATTGTAAACAGAACAAAAAGGTAATCACAGAAGACAAGGGAGATGAGGACTGACTATATGATAGTGAAGATACATCATGCAGAAGTCAGAAATCATCAGGAGAAGTTAATAAACAGAAAACAAATGTAAATGTAGTAGAAGGGATAGAGGAAGTGCAAGTAGATATGGAAGATGAAGAAAGTGAAATTTTGGATTTAGCATTATTGAGCCTAGAGCTCTACTTAACAGATACGAAACTGGAAGTTACACTTCTGGTGGAGGGAAGGGAAGTCAAATTCCTGTGTGACTCAGGAGCGTCACGGACCCTGCTACACCCCTCCAAGTTACCAGAACATTCTGAATCACCTGATTATATACTAGTGAAAGCTGCAAATGGACAGCTATACAGGGAACCACTTTCCCATGATATAGCAATAACTGACCCTGTTTCAGGTATGACCCAAAGAAGTAAGATTGTTGTTTCTGCAAAATGTCCAGTGAACCTATTGGGTAGGGACCTTATGCAGATATTTGGCATAGCAATAGCTCCAACTGTACAGGGTATGGAGGCACAGAGACAAATGGATACTTTTGTAGTGCGATCGGAGGGTGAAACTTTTTACTGGTACAGCCAGGACCTAGTTACGACTGGTCCAGGGGCAGTTACCGAGGAACTGATGAACGTAGCCATCAGTAAAGCCCCCTCCCTTGACACTGATCATTAGCATTTGTTACACTGTACTCTATACTACTGTAATACGCCAGGACCTGATAGAGAATATGAGCAAGAATTGTTCAAAAATTGTGCAACTAGATTAGTATTACGTACTTTGTATTGGGATACTGAGGGGAACGGTGTAGTTAGCTGTTCATTACCTCAAGAATTCCTTGCATTATATAGATCAACTCGATTGCCACATGTCAGCTTGACAAAAAACAAAAACGTAAAATGGGCAGACTTAGGAGAAAAGGTAACAAGATGGGATAAACAGACTGACTTAGAATTGTCAGAACAGGGAATACAGAAACAAAAGTTGAACTGGTTGGCGCAAACGCACCCAGCTGTACACTTGCAATCTAGCGAGGACAGCTGATTAGCATTTTTATTAGAAGAAGAGAAAGCCTTATGTGACATATCAACGACTCTTTGGTCAACAGGCAAGACAGACGTAGGACTTATTTGAACAGCAGGACCAGTTACAATTACACCAAAGTCAGCATTTAGGCCGCAGAAAAGACAATACCCCTTGAGGAAAGATGCAGAAATAGGAATCAAGCCTATAATAGCAGCATTACTCAAGGAAGGAGTACTGGTAGAACCTCCTGATTCACCATGTAATACACCCCTATTTCCTGTTAAAAAAGCAAACGGGGAATGGCGGATGGTTCAAGATTTACAAGCTGTAAACAATGCAGTGATACCCAGAGCACCCACGGTGCCAGATCCACATACTTTGTTAAATGACTTAAAACCGCAACAAAAATATTTCTCTGTGGTAGACATCAGTAATGCTTTCTTTTCCATACCTATACATCCTGATAGTCAATACTGGTTTGCATTTCCATTTCAGGGTAAAAGGTATACCTATACTCGACTACCACAGGGATATTGTGAGAGCCCAACAATATTCGCACAAGAAATGGCTAGCAACCTGGCAGGGTTTACCCCACCCGGAGGTAGTCAAATTCTACTTTACGTAGATGACATTTTGCTAGCAGCCCCCACCCAGCAGCAATGCAGGGAAGATACTATAGCGCTATTGAAATTCTTAGCAACACAAGGACACAAAGTGAACAAAAGTAAGTTACAACTTTGGAAAAAGCAAGTTAGATACCTATGATATGTGATATCCAATGAAGGTAGGATATTAGACGAGGATAGAAAGACAGCAATTTTACAAGCACCCAAACCAGTAACCAAGAAGGAAATGATGTCCTTCTTGGGGACAACTAATTTTTGTCAGAGTTGGATACCAAACTATGCTTTGGAATCTGCTCCACTGACTGACTTGATATATAAAATGCCAATGGCAGCACAAGATTTGTTACAATGGACACCCAAAGCAGAAACGGCTTTCTGCAAATTGAAACAATTGATAGCTTCTTCATTAGTTTTAGGACTCCCAAATTATCACAAACGGTTCTTTCAGATCGTAGATAGCAAGCAAGGATATATGACGTCAGTGCTGATGCAACAACATGGGGATAAGCAACGCCCCATAGCCTATTATTCATCGCAGTTAGACCCAGTGGCGCGATCTTTGCCTCACTGTGTACAAGCAGTGGTTGCAGCTGCAATGGCAGTACAGGCTTCGGCCTCAGTGGTATTATTCCACCCTCTCACATTGAGAGTGCCTCATGCAGTCGCAATAATTTTACTGCAAGAAAAAATAGCATACCTCTCTCCTGCTAGACATCTTTCATGTATGACTATACTGCTGAGCCAACCTCATATGACAATTGAACGATGTACGACATTAAATCCATCAACATTACTCCCAACTCCTGCAGATGGCACACCACACAGCTGCCTGCAGGAAATTGAACAGTTAGCCTTGCCTAGACAAGATCTCACAGATATGCCCTTGGATGATGCCGAGGTGACATATTACGTGGACAGCTCATGCAAAAGGGGCCCTACAGGAAATAATCTAGTGGGGTATGCAGTAGTTACAGACACTGAAAGTTTAGAAGCCCAACCCTTACCACATAACTTATCTGCACAGGCAGCAGAATTGATAGCTTTAACACGAGCATGTACGTTAGCAAAAGACAAATGTGTAAACATATATACTGATAGTCAGTATGCTTTTTCTACAGTACATGTATTTGCACAACAATGGAAGAATAGATGAATGATAACATCTAGTGGAAAACCAATTAATCATGCGCAATTTATTTTGGAATTATTAGAATCTATCCAATTACCTACTAAAGTAGCTATTTGCAAATGTGTAGCTCATACAAAACAACAGGATAAGATTTCAAAAGGCAATGCGAGAGCTGATGCAGCTGCAAAGCAAGCGGCCTCAGACTCAGAAACTTTACTTTTGAATGAGGAATTACAACCCTCTGAGATTTTAGATTTAGACATGTTGAAAACAATGCAGATGCTTACTACAAAAGCAGAAAAACAAAAATGGGAAAACAAGGCAATTCTTGAAAATGGACTGTACATTTCCAAAGAGAAAAAAACGATATTGGCGTCTAATTTATTTAGATATGCAGCTTTGTTGAGCCATGGGCAGTGCCATGTCTCAACAGGGGGGATGGTACAGTTAGTAAACCAAATATTCCAAACATACGGATTCACAAACTATACAAAAAAATTTTGTGCAGTTTGTCATACTTGTAACAAGCACCATGCACAAGGGGCATTTAAACCTAAGCAGGGAAGCTTTCCTATACCACCGTATCCATTCCATACAATCTGTATGAATTTCATAGAATTGAATAAGTGTGAAGGGAAAAAATATTGTCTAGTCATTGTAGATATGTTTTCTAAATGGGTAGAAGCTTTTCCAACCAAGAATCCGGATGCAGCAACAGTGGCGAAAGCCCTGATAAAAGAAGTAATCCCTAGATTTGGCATACTGGAAAGGATTTATAGTGACAATGGCACACATTTCGTCAATCAGACCATTCAGCAACTTGGAAGATTTTTTGGAATCTCCTTGAAGAACCATTGTGCCTACCACCCACAGTCAGCAGGACTGGTGGAAAGGTACAATGGAACCCTTAAAAATAAACTTAGAAAGTTAGTTGATGAGACCCAGAAGAATTGGATATACTGTTTGCCTTTGGCGCTGCTGAGTATGAGAACGGTTCCAAATGTGAAGGGTTTGTCTCCCTTCTAAATGGTTTTTGAGAGAGCATATTATGTGCCTCAGTGGAAAGCTCTTATGCCTGCAGAGCAAGAGGCTGACAGTTCATTAGCTAGTTATATGAGGAAACTGTTAACAAATAAATCTGTTTTGCAGTTTAACTCTTTTTCAGATAAGGAACAGACCAGACCGGTGGAAGCAGTTTTGGCTCCAGGAACGTGGGTGTGGTTGAAAGTGACGAAGAGGAAGAATTGGGCGAGTCCAAAGTGGGAAGGACCGTACCAGGTACTGTTGGCAATGCCTACTGCAGTCAGAGTGGCTGAGAGGATGTCCTGGGTCCATTTGACACACTGCAAACTGGTAAAGAACTTTCAACTTGATAAAAACTTTGTGACTGATATACAACAAGGGCAAAATGGCCAAGAACAAAGCGAATAGAAATATAGATCAACCCCAGAGATGTTGCATAATCATTTTGTTGAGTATACATTTATTGACTATAATTGTGACAATTTTCCTCTTGTTGTGGTTTTTCCTACACTCAACCACACAAGTGAAAATGGGAAGACGTGACGAAACATCTATAGACTGGCATCCAAATTTTAACACATACCTAGCCATGAAACGTGTATATGCAGAGACTATGAACATTTCAAATTGCTGGGTTTGTACAGCTATACCAACAGCATATGGAGGACTGATAATGTCCGCTGTCCCTCTGGGGATAAATGAGACTTGGGAGAATTTGCTTTTCAACACAGGGACTGTGAGATCACAGGACAAAATAGCTTTGTTTTTGCCTGTCATGCAAAAGGGAATTGTATGTTTTTACAAAAATGACACTCTCCAGGTGGGCTGGAGCAATTGTAATATAACAATATTTTATCGGTGTTATATTAAGACTAGTAATGGCAATACCCTTTGCAATACTAATTATGACTCATATTTGAACTCACTGAAAACAACCATGAATGAAATTTGCAAGAATCCTGTTTTATTTAAACAATTGTCAGTTATAGACCAGAAAATGTTTCATGCAGGGTTAATGCATATTAGCACTAAAGTAGAAAATTGTTATTTTATTTGTGGGAAAAAAGCATACAAATGGCTACCTGAGAATTGGTCCGGCAGTTGTTTTTTGGGTTATCTGGTTTCGGCTATAAGACATACTGTAGAATTACCTTTGGGTAAGATAAGAAACGTGAGAGAAGCAGCCCGAAAACCTGAAGGTCCAGTTGAAAAACCTGTAAATCCAGTAAGACGGATCGAAGCTGGCTGGAAAGACCATAATACTGTAAAGGACAAAAGCAAATTAACTCATATGGACTTGAGTGACAGTGTTATATCTTGGGCAGGAATATTCCCGGCATATGGAGCAGTCAAATCAATCTGGGAGTTGAGGAAGCTGTTGAAACTTCTCGAAGTAATGAGTAATGCAACTTTCTCTGCCCTAGAACTGGTGACTGATGAACTGAATGCAATGAGAACTGTTGTGCTACAAAATCGAATGGCTCTTGACTTCACCCTAGTGGCGAGAGGTGGTACTTGCGCGCTTATCAAAGAAGAATGCTGGGCATACATTCCAGACAATAGGCATGAAATTAACAATCACCTAGAGGTAATTCAGCAAGTATCAGCCATGACTGAACCAGGCTCAAACCCACTGACGGACTTCTTCCAGAATCTATTTGGGGGTGGGGTTCCATCCTAATGAATATTCTGATTGCTATTTGTGTGGGTTTACTCCTAATAGGAGCATGTGTTTGTTGTGGAATTCCCTGCATGAAAAGATTAATCAAAGATTTTATTGATGTATCTGTTACTGAAACTTTGTACCAAGATATTGAGATTGAAAAAGTGATCTCAGAAAAGAACTTTTTCTGAAGTATAGATCAAATGACTCACCTAGCTGAAAATCCTTAGTGGAAGAGGTTAGGAGACGAAATGACATTATGCATACTTCAAAATAGAATAAAAGTATTAATAGGAGGGAAAATGTTAGAAAAATATGTATTTGAATATATGTGAAGTGCTAGTTTAAAAGCAAAGTAGTATGTAATGCATTTTATTCTATTAATGATATAACAAAAAGAATGAATTCATGTATAACTGCAAGAAGTTTTGAAACTGCAGTGTGGCTTGTAGCAAGTTGACCTCTAACCCTGGCAGTTGCTAGCTCAGCAAGTTTTAATGTTTATGCTTTTCACAAGTGATTATCTGCTGGGTCAGGAAATTAAATGTGTGAAATAATGAAATCTTCTGCTCTTTCCTGCTGGGATGATTTGGCCTTGTGTATGTGTTACTAGATAACACGCAGCTGTTAGGAAAGTGTTACAGGGGAACAACGAAGTGTATTAGAAGACTGAATCTGCTATTGTATTCGAACTAGTCTGAAGCCTTGAAAAAAGTAACTTTACAGAAAGACATTATGTCTGACCAGGTGGTAAGCAAGGCCGTATTGTTACCAGAGGAAAACTTTTTAAATATACAGCATCAGCAATAATTAATGAATAGAACACTGTAAGCTAAAGTGATGTAGATGCCCTGTGACATATCATGTCAGTAAGGTGGGCATAACTTGAATGTAAAGACTATAAAAATTGTGTACTTCCTGTTTCATGTCAGACAAAATTCTGTACTTGTACGTTTTTTGCCTCCTGGTGTGCACTAGTAAACTTTTGAACCTGAACCTCCTGTGTATTGATCTCTTGATTTTATTTAACATCTGGCAAGTAATTTATATGGAAATCAATAAAGAATTGGTGTCAAAATGTGTGTTAACACAAATTCTGTGCAACTATCTATATGCATAGCAGCAATATTTGAAATATATTCCTAGTTATGGGTCATTGTACACCCATTAATTCATATGTCAAAATATCCTGCTCTAAAAGGTGGTGAGGTATGGTCTGTAACACAAAGCAACAGTTGCACATTCGAGGATAACAGTGAACATGAGTCTATAAAGTGTAAAAGGAAAGAGTGCTTGCATTATGTTGTATTGCAAAGGAAAGGTACAGTATTCGCAGATGACTGCAAACTGGGCGCCATAATCGACTATCCAGCCGACACAAGCATCCTACAAAAGAGCCTCATAGAAACAGACAACTGGTGCCAGAGCCATGTCCTCAAGCTAAACGCCAAAAAGTGTATAGTCATCCCCTTTGGCAAAAACAAAGTGCCCACAAATTACCACATAGGTGGTAATCCATTAAGTAAGGAAGAAGTAATTAGGGACCTGGGGACCCAAGTTGATAGCAATCTCTCATTTGACAACCACATGGCCAAAGTGGTTAGAAAAACATTTTATATAGCCCACCTAATCATGAAGGGATTCACATCTAGATCAGGGGAGGTAATCGTGCCTCTTTACTCATCCCTCATCAGGCCCATAATTGAGTACAATGCCCCTTTTGGGATGTACCTTACCAGACACTTGCAGCAACTGGAAAGACCCCAAAAGTACCTCACCAAGAGGATCAAAGGGCTCAAACAGATGCCATATGCTGCCTGGTTAAAGAAACTCCAGCTCTACTCAGTGACATACCACCTGCTCAGAGGCGATCTGTGCCTGACATATAAAGCCATGTCCAACCCGGAATTAATGGACATGCTGCACCTCAGAAAATCCAAATCCCATCGAGCTACGCACTTGAGAGACTTGAACCTCAGCACTGAAATAAATAGGACATGCTGGAGGGACAGATTCATAACCCAGAGGCTCCCTTCACTCTGGAATAAAATCCCAGTCCCTCATTGACTCTCTTCAAGAGTAATCTTGATGAGTGGATGGGAGATAGTAGGTTTATCCCGGGTATCACTTCTGTGTCACTGTTAGATAGAGGCACAGTATGCTAACCTCAAAAAAGGGCATAGCAAAATTAATTTAAAATGGGTGGCGAAAGCCAAACACACTCTGGCTAGGCTTATAAATGCCCTAGGGCAGATAGCCTAGTATGAACCTATGAACCTATGAACCTATGAATCTACAGTAGTTACTGCTTGTGGGTGCTAATACCACACTCCCCAAATATAAAGCTCAGCTGATTACAATACTGTTTTAGCCTGTCATCAATAAAAAATACAGTACTGTTAAGTAATCATCATTATAGCATTTGAAGGGCATATCCTAGACCTGTGTCTTGAATGGCCTGCTGTCAAGTGTAATCCCTGTATGTGTATTCCAAGTAAAAAAGAAAGTTCTTAGCAGCTGGTATTGCTAACAGTACAATGTAACAGAATAGAATACCTTAATTATAGAAAGCATTATATATTATCTGTGAGGTTACTACTGTTCCTCTTTTTTTATTAATAGATTTATTATATATTTTTAATGTTATTATTGATTTATATATATATATATATATATATATATATATATATATATATATATATATATATATATATAAAATCAAATTGCTTATTATTATATTAATTTAACGTCTTTTTCATGTATGTATAATTTCATTTTTCTTTGTTTTATTTTTATGATTTACACTTTGTTCGTGACTATACTATTTGAAGCTTTTTATACTGATTTATAATTGTTTCTTTATGTTTTATAATTTTCATTTAATTTGTTTTATGTTTAATTTACTGTTTGGTTTGAATGTTATTTATGTTATTACAACAGCACAACAGAGTAGGTCAGTTCCCTATGATTCCCCCTACACTCGCTCCACTGGCTAAAGCACCGAGTCCCAGCACTTCTGGACTGCAGCCTGGCAGCATCCCCCTGCTGTCCATACGCTATTTGGACCTTCATGTAGTTCTTTCCCAGAGGCCAGGCCTGTGGTCCCCTCTAGGAGCAGGGGCAGAGGGGTGCATACATCAGCTGTGCAGAGTTGACAGCTGTGGTGTGTAGGATTGCACACAAGACTGTGGGAACATTTCTACACCAAATGGAGAGCCTGATTTCCATCCTGGTATGATAGATCAGCCAAAGGTGCAGACATCAGACACTGCAGCCAGTGGCACAGTGATGGGACGGTGCTGACAGTCCAATGGGTGAGGACTTGAGTCACACTGTTACCGTACTGACATCCATGAGACCTCAACCCCCCCACCCCACCACATACAAAGTGTTCACCCCCCTCTTGTGTCTTTCACTGGCCCTGTCTCTTTTCTTGTATGTCTTGTCTGTCTACAAATGCTTTCTCACCTTCCCAACTTGCCGGCCTCAGACTTGCTTATGTCCTTTCTCCAACATTCCACTCTTTCCATAACAAAGGCACCTGTCCTAAGAAAATATCATTCCATACACAGCTCACATTTTGCACACATGTCTACTTGACCCACTTAATTTAGTCCAGTTGGCTCCACAATGCAATTATGTTGTTGTCACCCCTCTTTGTGGTGGCGATAGTCCAAATTCAGGTAATAAACTGAACATGTGCCCAGTTGTTACTGTTGAAGAATGGATAGCTATGGTTCTTTCCTACACCCTTCCTGCACATTCATACCTGCCCGCTTTACCCCCTGCTTGCTCCCTATGTCACCACTTTCCTATCTTCCCCCATTTCTTTTGGCTAAGCAATGCCAAGCAGCAATAGAAACATTGAATACATGTAAAAGTATCATACACACTTGCAAAATATATGCTAACACTCTATTTTGACCTTAGTACTATCTGACTTCATTAACAATGCATTAAGCCATCCAGCCACAGAGTGAGTTAACTAGCAAATGTATTTTAAACAATCAATTCTAATTATCCATATTCTTAATAAAGTATGTTTGCGCGATGCTCTGCATTGCACAGCATTGCTCAGCAAGGCTGATAAAATATTAAATACATATTAGGAACATGTTTGTCTGCTTGGTAGAGCAAAAAAGAATCTGGACAAAACCATACACAGTGGGGAACGAAGGGCCATCACTAAAGCAACATGTTGTAAATATTGCTTTTACAAACTTAGAAACATGAAATAATAACAGGTATTTCATTACAATGTATTGGTTGACTTAAGTAGCAGGTGTATGCAACAGCACTTTATTGTGTGATTATCTACACAATGTGTAAAATACACCTGCTACTCAATTGACTCTGTAGTACTAGCTGTTAAATGCATTGCTGGTGTATTCTTTTGGTTTAGATGGTGCTAGGTTCAAATACAGGTGTATCTATCATTCCAAATTCTTGCATGTGTACATCAGGATTATAAATCATGATATTTATGAATCTGTGTTATCAACTGTGTATACAGTAAGTGCAATAATGATGAAATGTCTGTTGATAGATGGCACTGGTATCCAGTAAAAGGAAATAAGCACATCTAACCATTGCAGAGCAATACTGCACACCAATCACCGCTGCTCAATGATCCTTTAAAGAAAAGAAATGGGAAAATATGAAAGTGGTGAAATGGAGTGCAAGCAGGGGGAAAAGCAAACTGAAAAGAAGGCAGAAATGTGCAGGAAGGGTGTAGGAAAGAACCATAGCTATCCATTTCTTCAACAGTAACAACTGAGTACATGTACAGTTTATTTCCTGAATTTGGGCTGTTACCTCCACAGGTAGAGGTGACAAGAATATAATTATGTTGTGGAGCCAGTTGGACCAAATTAACAGTGTGTCAAGTAGATGAGTGCAAAATGGAGATCTAAGTGTGGGAAAAAGTTTTTTTTGGGAATTTTTGTAGAATGTTGAGGAAAGGACATGGGCAAGTCTGGAGAAGGCAAGTTGGGAAGGTGAGGAAGCATTTGCAGACAGACAAGACATATAAGACAAGAGACAGGGTAGGTGAAGGACACAAGGGGGGTGAACACCTTGGATGGGGTGGGGTAGGGGCATCGCAATGTATGGACATCTTGTTTGGTGACAGTGAGAATCCAATCCTCACGCACTGGACTGTCATTAATGTCACCTCATTGCACTAATGGCTGCAGTGTCTAACATCTGCATGTCCTGGTATTATTCAAGAACATGATGGAGAGCAGTGACTCCACTCAGCATAGGAGTGCAGAAATTGTGTTGCACATAATCCTACACACCACACCTGGCAGTTCAGCTCAGGTGACAAAATCACCCCCTCTGCCTCTGCTCCCAGAGGGAACCACAGGCCTATCCTCTGGGGCAGAGCCACCTTAGGGTCCAGGTTGGGCAGGGGCAGCAAGGGGTGCCACCAGGCTTCATCCAAGAAGTGCTGACCCTTGGCACCGTAGCCAGTGGAGGGAGTGTAGGCAGACCACAAGGAACTGGCCTACCCCGTCGTGCTGTAGTAATAATATAAATACAATCAAAAATCCATAATGAAATAAAACATACCATAACATAATGGACTTAATAACATTAAATATAATGTAAATATATAATAATAAATCATTACAAACATAATAAATAATAGCTCTACACTTGCAGTTGTTGCCAGGTGAAGGATTAAAGAATACATGTGTATGTTTAATTACATTGCAATGTAATGCAAGGACACATTAGTGAAATACAAATTGTAGCCTTTGTATCACAACCCAGGACCATGTGAACTTCAGGCCAACAATTAACATCCACAGCTACAGGAGAAGTTACATGAAGGCCTACTACTTTAATATTTATCCTGAGGTTCTCACTGTTACATGCAGTACAATGGTGGTTAGCGGGTTTGCACTATGCAGACTGACATTAAGTGAATGCATCCCAGGTTGATTTTTAAATGTCTGGTTCCCATCTGCTACCTGGTGGTCCACTTTTACAGTTTGTGTACTGCCACTGTGCATGCAAATGCTGCGCATAGCTGATGCAGTTTGTGCAAAGTGCAGCAATGCACAAACTCCAGATATTGAGATTAAAAAAAACAGTGGTAATAGGCAAAATACAAAATCAATGTATCACATACACTACTAGACTATGTAACTACACAGGAAATATCCCCACATAGTTCTACAATCCAATTCACCATCCAATGCACATGTCAAACATAGGATGAGTGCTTTAACCCTGTGTTTCACACATACACCTTTCTAGAAAACAAAAATAGGCATCCATACCTCTCAACCTCTTAGAGCAGGGAGTCTGGACAAAAGCACAATTAATGGCTGTCAAAGGCCTATTAATAGGGACACATTTAAAATATTGCTCATACATACTTAGGAAGTGGATAAAAATAACAGGTTATACATTAGAATGACTTTTCTGGTGGATATAAAGTCTGAAACTCAGATATGTGCCATCTGTCCCTGACCTCAGTCCTCAATGATTTGCCAGTGTTTGACAGACTACCACAATAGTATGAGACACAGACCAGATATATGAGTCCAACATCTGGACATTCTGTGAAAATCTGTACAGTTGAGAGGGATTGTCATCACACAACCCAGAGACTGCCAATGCGATGGAATAGACTTTCCATACATGTCAAGCGGAGTGCCTCACTGGCCCTCTTCAAGAGAAATCTTGATGAGAGGATGGGAAATAGAAAATTCACCTCGGGGATCACTCCAGTGGCTCTGCTTGACAGAGGCACTGGGAACTAAGGTTGGTTGTCACGATGCCAGGGTAATCCTATGGGCTAGGCTTGTAAAGGCTCCAGGGCCATTAGCCTAGTACACACCTATGAACCTATGAACTTATGAAAACAATGTAGATTAATAATAAAATATTGCAAATTACCTGTACGTTTCGTGACATGTCTCACATTTACAATATTGGATTAACTGATCACACACACCATTATGATGTCTTCTTGCAAATATACAGCACTATTGTATGTCTATTTCTTGGTCCTTCATCAGTTATCTATAAAGTAGTTTGAGACATAGAGTGTGTACACCATTCAATATCATTGCATTTACAATGTTAAAGAATATTAAATGGGACTAATATGATATGCGGGTGCCAACTAAGGAAAGATAGGCTGAATGTCACAAACAAGCACTGACTGTTCTTTTGGGGGTGAGGAAGAGTGTCTGCCATGGCAGTAACAAGACTGTGTTCATCTGGTTACCCTACATGTCTGGCATCCTGCCTGTTGTACAATTTAGTTATTGCTGAGAATTCTCATCTGTAATGCAACCATCGTACAGAGGAATACTGCTGTCAGAGGGTGGTTTTAGCCTCCTACGTATTGAATCACTGAGCTACGGCTTGTCTCATAACCAATGCAGGAACTTACTGAGCATGGTTATGGCTGCCTACAACCACACCTGCTGCTGGTTCCTCCCCTGGATCATCATTGGTCTGTGGCTGTGGTGACCTTGGCATCATTGGTAAGATGTGTTTCCTGTCCCCTTAATGATCCTGCTGCTGCTGTTTCAACTATATTAACTTGGGTAACATAGCACATATGAGCATTGAGAGACATGTCAGTGGATTGTAATGGTGCCCTCAGCCAGAGGTATGTAGGCAATGGCACTGTGAGTGGAGTAGCTGAAAAACATGCTGTATAGCATTACTGGTTGGACTGTCAGTCTCATTATGGTGTGCGTGTATGTGTGTGCGTGTGTGTGTGTCTGTGTGTGTGCATGTCTTTGATGGTTTTTCTCAGCCAACTCTAGTGCATAGCATGCATCCACACCTATGTGAGCCTTGGAGATATCTCCCATAGCACAGATCTGGTGCATTTGGGGAATGGACGTGTCAACTGCAAAGGTTGCCAGCACACACTTTCCACATGATTCCCATGACATTACACATGACTTGGGAGTTGTTCAAGTGGTAGGCCTTACATTTAATGTACCCCCTACCCTGTTCCCCAGGTGTTGTTCTCTTGTGTACATGACTGTGATGTATGGTACACATTACTGGAGAGTAAAGCGATATACTTAAGAAGTTCTAAAAGTAAATGAAATGAAAGCACTTAATATTATTTCTGTTACTAGTGTGGTGATTTTTTTCTGGCACCTGTAATTCTTGGCACAAAGGGATTTTACTTTTATTGGTTTTCTTTTCCTGTGCTTTGTTTTTTGGTAGTAGTGTAATATATGTTACACTTGCAGCATACTTGTGATCCTGACGTCCAAACTTGTATTAAAATATATGTTCCCTCTGCCGTGTTGTAGCATAGCATGCAGGAATGTTTGGAGGATCCTGGATACTTATGCTTATAAAACATCAAGCATGTCCTCTGGTAGTCTGTTAAAGGTACCTGTGGATAACATACTAAGTTAAACACATACCTTATATTGCACTGGGATGGGTTTAAGGTTGCCACCCGTCCCGTTGTCAGCGGGACACTCACGAGTTGAGCTGCCTCATCCCATTGCCGGCTGTGGAAAGTAGTGGGACTTGAAAAGTCCCGCTTTTCAATTGCAATGAATTGCCGTTGAAAAGCCACGATTACTTCAGGGTTTTCCACGGCAATTCAGTTATGTCACCAACCTGTCCTGCAGGCAAAGCTGCTGCCTGTTAGGTCTGGGTGCTGTAATTCGTGCAGCAATTGGCTGCAATTCATGAAAGTGGGTGGGGATTGGGGCTTCTACAGCCGCTAAAAAAAAAATTTGATTTTTTTTTCTAACGAGGCAGCCAGCCATCCATCCATTCAGCCATCCATCCATCCATCCATCCATCCATCCAGGCAGCTAGCCAGCCATCCGTCCGTCCATCCATCCATCAATCCATCCATCCATCCATCCATCCATCCATCCATCCATCCATCCATCCATCCATCCATCCATTCATCCAGCCAGCCATCCATCCATTCATTCATGCAGCCGTCCATCCAGTCATTCATCCATCCAGCTTCTACTTCCACCAACCAGCTAGCTACTCCAGCA